>NC_046665.1:63222108-63224845 GCF_010883055.1 Belonocnema kinseyi
CGAAATCGCGGTAAAATTTCAGCTACAACTACCGCCTTCTGCATTTTTCCCGCAAGTGTTTTAACATATTATTGACACGCAGGGATGCTTTTCAGGCTATTAACGAGTGAAAGCTTGGCACCCCCAAGAGCGCCGATGATAAAGACGATTAGTCTAACAAAATATTCCGGGTACAATCGTTGCAACTCCCTCATAAGATCTCTATACCTCTCTTTCTTTTCATTCTACTTAGATATGATGTTTTTCTCAGCTGGTGCCGAAAATTCGATAACAAACATGGTTTGCTTCTCGAAGTCAAGAAGAACCATGTCTGGCCTCGAGTGTGCAACAGAAACAATTGTCGAGAATATAAAGTTCCAGTATATGCGGCACTTCCCATTCTCGACCATTGACTCGATTTCCCTAGGAGCATTTAGAGGAGCGATATTAAAGTTAATGCCGTAAGAATGACAGAGATGGTAATGAAGCACTCTTAGTGCCGCATTGTTCCTTTGGATGTAGGTCGTTCCCGCATAAGTTGGACAACTAGATAGTACGTGAGCTAAATGCTCGGGGTGTGCATGACACGCCCTAAAGCTATCATCGGGAATGTTTTGGTTCAAAATGTGGCGACGGTATGCTAAGCTGAAAATGTCACAGTCTTGGCATGCCAAATCAAACGCTCCGTACCAGACTTCAATCCGGGCGATTTAAAGAAAGCAAACGTTAGCTCACACGACATTGACTGATCCTCTGCATTTCTGTGGAAAATACCGTGCATCCTCTTATCGAGGAGCTGTGTGCGAAAGTTTTTCTCTTCTGCTATCTTAATCCGGGCTTTTAGAAGTGAGTACTCGAGATAGATAAGATTTGATACATTTTGCTCGCCCCTAATACTGTAGTTAAGTCCGAATGTTACAGCAGCCTCCTCCACTGCTTTGTTTAGAACTGCTTCTTTGCCCACTTCTTCGTGATTCCTGACCATTTGAAGAAGAGGGCCTTTTCCATTTGCGACTCTATGTGCTGTATTCAGAATAATCCTGTTCTGAAGACATGCAAAATTAAATATTCCGCGACCACCTCGACGGCGTGAAATGTAGAGTCGCGAAACAGAAAATTTAATATGCATGCTTTTGTTCATGTGCATAACCGTTCTTGTCCCGATATCAAGGGATCTGAGCTCTTTCTTCGTCCATGGAACTACTCCAAATGAATAGAGTACCACCGGGATGACAAGCATATTCGTTGCAGATACTTTTTTCCTCGCCGACAGTTCGGAAGACCAAATATGCCGGATGAAACGTTTGTATCTGCTTCCCAAAGTATCCTTTATAGTTGTCACATCCTGAGTGCGGCTCTATGGCACGCCCAGGTATATATAAATCGCTCCAGCGAAAAGGTGTCGTATAGCGCTTCTATCAATGAGCTCAGGATCTTCAGGGATGCCATTATGTTTTCCTCGCTTCAAATAAACCTTAGCGCATTTGTCTAACCCAAATTCCATTCCAATTTCCTTAGTATGTCGTTCGACAATCCCTAGAGCTAGATGTAGTTTCTCTTTGTTTTTAGCATAGATCTTAAGATCGTCCATGTAAAATACATGAGTAACCTTATACTTTCTATCTGCAGGTTTGCCGCACAAGTACCCGTCGGACTGGCGAAGTGCTAGGGATAGTGGCAATAATGTAAGGCAAAAGAGGAGTGGGCTTTGGGTGTCGCCCTGGAAGACACCTCTCTGAAAGGTGACCTTGTTAATTGTCACACGATTTTTTCCAGATAAAATAGTAAATCTGTATTTCCATAGCGGCATTAATCTCTCTATGCACCTAACTATTTGCAGATGAACCTTTAAAATTTCTAGAAGACAGATGATAAGTCTATGGGAGGTCGAATCGAAAGCTTTCCGATAATTCATTCAGGCCATCGATAAGTCACGCTGGTAGAATGGTGCATCTTTGCAGACACATCTATCGATGAGCAGGTTCTACCGACATCCTGCTACGCCTTTCTTCGAGTCACTCTTCCCCTGTTGCCGGTTTGTTCTCGTTGTGGTAGAGTATGCGTTTCGCTTACATAGCCTCTTTTTTGGAGTAGTTCGGCATGGTTTCGCAGACGTTGATGCGATAAGTGCGATAGCTCCGGATGTTTCTCGCACCACAGAGCATGCAGTCAAGCCATGTAACCCCATTCAGGGGCCACACTCGCATCGTAGCACTCTAGCAAGGTCCGATGTTGTTGCTTCGTCCACCTAAAGGTCCCGAAATTTCGCCGATTCATTGCATTAAATCCATTTTCATTGGCTCCCCTAGCTCAAGAGTGGTCGGCATTTTTGGCCGACCCATTGTTGGGAGTTCTGCACGTTTTGTTGTTTTGAACCATACTTACTACAACTATGTTTGGTGTTGTCATTGCTGTTCCCAAGAGAAGCTTGGGAAAGGTGTGCGTCTATCCTTGTAGAGCCCTGCATGCAAGAATAAATTTGCGTACTTTGAGAGGTCCCGCGGTATCTCAGAGTCACCGTTCTAGATACCTCACCCAGTTGCCATTTAGCTTTTGGCACGTGTTTTTTCACCTCCGCTTGGGGGTTAATTCCTTCGGGACCATCCCTGGACAATTGTCCGTGACTGCTTGTTTATTTTTGTAACCATATTCTGTAGAAACCCTTGGTACAGAGACCCTCTATCCGCAACCAGAGGACGCGTTCGGTGGCTTTGTCATGGGCCCTTCGGTTTGATTCTAAAGGAATCAAAACCAAACC
>NC_046665.1:63224945-63243659 GCF_010883055.1 Belonocnema kinseyi
TCAACACCCAGATTTCTCTCAAGCCTAAAGTTCTGGCTGAAATGTATCACGAGCGTCTTGGACATTTTTTCGAAGAATCCGACCTCTGGACTATCAATCGTTGTGTGTATAATGCAGCGAGTGCTTTGGCCAATGCGAACCGTAAAACAAAACCAACGGTTGATCATAAGACCAAAAGATGAATGAATCAACTCACCATAAAGATAGGCTGGGCAAGACATTACGCGTCCCACCTTCAGTGTTTGATCTCATAACACCTGATGAAGAATGTGCCCTCCCATCACTACGAAGGAGGAAAATAGATAGTATCAAGACCTACTGGTGAAAGAAGTTCCCTTCAACCCATCAGCATTTAGCCCGTATTTTCACTTCGCATTTAAAGTCGGACGAGGCAATTCCCGCGTGGTTGGTGGAAGGGCGCAGAATACTCCTAGCGAAAATAGGCTTGTCTGAACACACTGTATAAGATATTCACAGCTTTTCCAAATGATAGGATTGTTCGGGCAATTGAACCTGTGTGGCAAGAAATGTATGAACAACGCGGCTCAAAGAAAAGCGTAGCAGGATGTCGGGGGAACCTACTCATAGATAGATCTGTCTGCAAAGATGCAGCATCTTGCAAGCGTGACCTATCGATGGCCTGAATTGATTACCAAAAAGGTTTCGATTCGACCTCGAACGATATACGAAGAAAATAGGAAATAGACTCAGAGCTCGTGGATAGAAGCGCTATACGACACCTTTGCGCAGGTTATACATACCTGAGCGTGCCACAGACCTGTATTCAGGATGTTACATCTATAAAGGATACCCTCCGAAGCAGATACAAACGTCTCATCCGGCAGATTTCGTCTTCCGAACTGTCTGTGAGGAACAAAGCATCTGCAACGAACATGCTTGCAGTCCCGGTATTCATTTGGAGTGGTTTTATAGATGAAGAACGAGCTCAGATCCCTTGATGTCGGGACACGCAAGATTATGCACATGAACAAAAGCATGCATATTAAGTTTTCTGTTTCGCGACTCTACATCTCACGCCGTCAAGGTGGTCGCGGAATATTTAATTTTGCATGTCTTCACAACAGGATTATTCTGGATATACCACATAGAGTCGCAAATGAAAGAGACCATCTTCTTAAAATGGTCAGGAAGCACGATGAAGTGGGCAAAGGAGCGTTTCTCTACGAAGCAACGGAGGAGGCTGCTGAAGCACTCGGACTTAACTTCAGTATTAGGGGTTAGCAAGATGCATCAAATCTTATCCATCTCGATTACTCATTCCTAAGAGTCAGTATTAAGAAAGCACAAGATAAAATCTTCCGTGTCCACTTCCTCGTCAAGAAGATGCACGGCATCTTCCACAGGTTTATCATCGGCGCTCTTTGAGGTGCCAAGCTTTTATGGTTAATAGCTTGAAAAGCATCGGTGTGTGTCAACAATATGCTAAAACACTTGCGGGAAAAATGTAGAAGGCGGTCGTCCTTGGGTTGCTCCATGTCCTGAGGGTGCACGAGACTTTTGTCGGATCGTCGTATTGATTCCGTTACAGACTGTCAAACACAGTCATCATTACAGCCTAAAGTAAATTCAATGAATAATTTATTACATAAATGTTAAAATTGTGCTGAATTTAAAATAATTTACAACATCAAGGATTATCTTTCAAACAGGTAAATATGCAGCATTGTAGCTGTCGCGCCCACTCACGCCGCAAATTAAGTGCATCTTTATGGTCTTCGAAAATGACCTTTGTTGTATTTTGCAGGTGGAAGCCTATGATTTTTATCTTCTATACTATAAAAGTAAGGATCATTTCTCATTTTTGTTGCACCTATTTATGTGGGTGACGAGAGTAGTTTGTTATAGAATTTAGATGGAAGACGATATTTGTTAAAATTTTGTGTTCGCTAACATTCACCTAAAAAAATTAAGTTAGCGAAAATGACTCGAAAAATGTCTGTCGCCTAGGAGATCAATAATATGAATGCGACACCAAATTTTCATTTAAAATTTGCTTTAAATAATCTTAGTGAAAACAGTCATTAAGGGCAATTCAGAAATTAAATAAGTTATACGCAACATACATTAATTTTCAAACAAATAAAAATATAAATTTTTGATCAAAAAATGGAAGAATTACGTTTTTATTTAAAACTTGGAATCTACTATATAAAATTTAAATTTGATGCTCGATAACTTTCACGCCGTTCCATGGATCGACTTCATTTCAATAAAAAAAGTGCTTTTCCACAAAATAGTGAAATTTTCAACGAAAGTGAGAAATTTTAAATAAAACAGTGTATTCCCAACCAAATGTGTCTTTCAAAAAGAGCTCGCAAGTTTAAGCGCATCTAGGGCGCGCGACTGTTCATTTTCACGCTTTGCGCTCGATAACATATTTTTCTCACGATTCGCCCTCGATACTAAGTTTACTTTATGCTACGCGCCCGGTCTTTATAGATTTGCAGCACATTTTTGCACATACCTTTTTAAGTTAAGGGTTAAAGCATCCATAACTATAATTTGGTGATTGTGAATTCTCTTTTGTTAAAGCTCGTTCGGCTTCAACGGACACATTCGCATCACGTATGTCGTGCTGCGCACTTGATTTTGTCCTCAATGTGAACATTTGTACATTGTGTCCAACACTATTATATTAAATGTATATTATATTTATGGATGTAACCTTGTCTGGTAATGTTTATTAAGATAATGCAAAATAAATTACAAATTTTATTTATTTTATTTACTTTAATATTTTATTCTAATTTCGCATTAAATCTTATTATTAGCTACTCTGAAAAATGTATCATTACAATAAATTTATATTATTACAGTTCATAATATTTCAAATGAAAATGCTTCGACTTGAGTTCGACTTGAATTGCTCCCGATCAAGACATGCTGAAGTTGAAAAGGTCGACTTGAACATGTCTCAGTTTTGAGACGGAGTTAGACTTAATTTATGTCTTAGAGGCAAGTTTCTATATCTTGAAGACATAAATTTATCTCTTGAGTCAAACCTTTATGACTCCAACACGAGCGGTTTATAATTTCGAGTGTATTCCTGTCCTAACAAAAAGGGTCATTCTGACTGTCATAAAAGCTAATCTTTGTTGATGATTAAACAATCTCTTATAATTTTATACCATATATATTTAATCAACTGATTTACTGATTTTCATTTGATTATACTTGTTTGCGATGATACCGAAAATGTTCTTTCTTTTTACGTATTTCTAACAGCTTAGGAGATCGTTCTAGAAAGTTACATTTTTTTAAAAAGAAAATTGTTAAGGGTTTCACTCGTTCAGACCCATAGATTCTGCATTTTTAAATTAAAAATAAACAATTTAATAATTAAAAATTTTTCATTCATCAATTTTAATCTCATTTATTTAATTTATGGGCCGAAAAAGGTTTGACCATCTCAGCCAAGACAAGGCTTGTCTTGAAATAAGTGCACGTCGTCTTAGCCAAGACCAGGCTCGACTTGAGACAAGTAAACGCCGTCTCACTTGTCGTGGCCGTAAAAGTGAGACGAAGGCCTATGTCTCGACTCAGTTTTGAGACGCAGCCAGACACCAATGTCTTAAAGACGAACTCTAGTCATAACCAAGCTGAACTCAAGTCGAAGCAGCCTTACTCGGGATACATTTGTTTTGAAACATACGTGTCCTTTTTCCAACAATTTAATTTTTTTATTTATAATATACATTGCTTTAACAAGAGTTTATAACAAACTGGTAGTTCTTTTTTTCGGTCGACAAACTTTTGTATTTCCATTTTTTTTTCGTTGCTAAAAATTTTTTTTAATATTATTTTGTAAGATTAAAAGAAAATCTACTCGTTCTCTCAGAAAATCTTTAATAACACACTCGTAGAACCTTTTTGGGTAAACAACTTTTTTCGATTGGTTTTTTTTTTCGTATTTTGTTTCGTTTTTTAACGTTTTTTATGGTTATTTTGTTTTTTATGATTACAAAAATAAACCAAGCTTCCTATCAAGCGATCGTCAATGACAACTTTGTAGCTCTTTTTTGGGCTAGAAACTTTGTCTATTCCTTTGGTTCGTAGCGTGCGTCGTTCTTCCAAAAATTTAATTTCTTAATTTTTGATTTTACTGTTCACAATTAAAATAAAAACAACGTATCTGATTAAAAACTTGAAGTTTTTGATTTATGAGGTCCATAAAAAAATTCCCTGAGCAAATACCACAGGAATAACTGATAAAATCTCAAATAAAATAAAACAGGTCGGAAAATGATTTTTTATTGTTAAATTTTTCCCAAAAGGTTTAATTCGATAAATTTAATAATAGATTTGAAACTTTCTTTTAAGAAAAAAAATGACTTATATCTCTGACATTACTGTACTATTTTTCAGGTAAAATTTGAAAAAAATCTGTAGAATGATCCACATGTTTATTCGATTAATGTAGATTTTCGCAGTTAAAAAACTAATTAACGAGAAAATTGTAAGGATCTTAATCTTTCCTTTTATTTTACCCAGTATTTGGCAAGGTTACTAGAGAATAAAAACTTAATTTAAGTTGATTTGCAAATATTAAGAAACAATCATGTAATTCTTATTTATTTAGAGGGTGAACAAAATTGTTTCAATTCACGATTTTGAAACGCGAATGTGAGCGCGTGCTGCTCGCTGCGCTCATAAGTTTGAGCGCGCCTAGAGCGCGCGACTGTTGGTTCTCGCACTTTGCACTCGATAATATATTTATCTTGCGCTTCGTGATTGATTATGCATTTACTCGCGCTTCGCGATCGATAATATATTTACCTCGCGCTACGTGCTCGATCTTTCTGCATAGACTTTTAAAAATTAAAGGTGAAAGTATCGACAACAGTAATTTGTTGATGGTGAATTCTCTTTTTTTAAAGCCCTGCAATTTTATATCATTCCCATAAATGTATATTATTATAATTCGTAACTTGTATGGGTATTAAAACAGACGAAGTTTCATTGTCCCGTTTTAAAAAAATGCGCATTCTTTTAGAAAAATTTTGTTATTAAACGTTTAATTGCAACTTTTTCGTTTTTCCACAAACTGAATTTTCTCATTTCCAATGCTTTCTTTATGATTTAAACTTTGCATATACAGTCTACTGAGCAGCATTACCGTTTTTTAACTTTTAAATTATGTATATATGTATGTACATACATATATATGTATATATACATATATATTTATCCATATATACATTATGCTGTCAAAATATAATTTTTGATTTATCAAGAAAATGCAAAAAGTTATTATGATAATCTTCTAAGGCATACCTTCTCTGATGAGAATGTAAAAAATTAATCACAACTCTGAATCGAACCCGGGGATAAGTTAACCAACTGTGCTGCAAATTTCTACATTTTTTAAAGAAAAATGACCAAATTCAAAATTAATATTTTAGTTGTATTACCTTTTTGAAGTTAAGTTCAGAATTATGAGTTTCAAAACAGTATATCCCAGGAATAAATTTGATCTTAAAAGTAAATAAAAACTCTGCAGCACGTTTATCTGACAAAAGATCAAATTTGTCTGACCCAAATATTTATTTAACAGATATGATATGTCAATCGGCTGCATCTAGGTTAACCGAAAAAAATCCTCCATAAATTCGAAAATCCTCGAAGTATTAATTTTTTTAATCGTCTCACATTATTTAAATGATTTGAAGCAAAAATTTATTCAGCGTCTTTATCCAATTTAAAGATCAAATTGATTCCTGGGGTTTACTGTGAAATTATATGTAGAATAATTATCAAGGACTGTCGATTTTTTTGGACTTTAAGAGGTCTATACAAAAAAAAAATAACTCCCGTACAAATTCTACAAGAAAACTTTTAATTTAAAAAAAAATGATACTTTTATTAACTTTCTTTTTGAAAAAATCACTAACTATATCCTTGACATGAGTGCACTAAATTTTGACTGATATTTAAAAAAAAAATTCTCTAGAATGACCCACACGTTTATGCGACGAATCGTGATGGCTGCAGCTGAAAAATTCATTATCGTGTAAATTGAAAAGGGTCTTCGATGCATCTCTATTAAAAGTGGTTTCAATCGCTGGTTAGGGGTCGACAGACTCTTTGAATTGCTTCAACAAACTTGAATTTATTCTATGCAGCCGCATACAATTCATTATCCTCGTAATATTCCAGCTTCTTCAATTAAGGGATTTGAAAAAATTTGATTGAATTTAATTAAATTTCTTTGAGCGGTTATTCGTTTAGATATAAATTTGTAACATATTCGTACAATTCAATGCCTTATATGATGAATCGAATGTTCACATTTGTACAATTTCAATTTGTTCTATCGTTCACAATTGAAATTGCGGATACCCGTCGAGCGTTAACAAAAATGATAAGGATAGATTTCATACCCCAGCTCACTATAAATTTATTATGATTATTATTATTATTAATTAAAATCAAGAAAAAATCTCGACAGGTTTTTAATGGTCGAATATTTAGCACTGTATTTTTTGTGAGATTTCATTCTTCTTAAATAAAAAATTTGATGAAATAAAATATTCGTTTCAAATTAATAAAATTATATTTATTACTTAACGCAATATAATGCATATGATTAGTATTAATATTGATATTATAAATAAAAACGTAACTATTCAAAGTTTTTCCATTGTCAGTTTTTTTAGATATCTATATAATGGAGTTGTTTAAAAATTTTCACAAATGGATTCAGCAGCATAAGTGACAGGTCGACTCAATTACTACAAAATTGATTTTTTTCAATCAAATGTACAAAATATGTATACACATACATTTAAAAAATTTTCCGAATATGAGAAATTTAAGTCATAAAATATGGATAGTATATGTGAAGAAGAGTAATTCTTTCAGTAATTTTTTATCAATTTCAAAACATTAAATTCAAAGTCTGCTAAATAATAGATTTCTTTCAAGTGAGTTAAATCAAAATTTCAACAAAAAAGCTAATCTTGAATCAAATGGTAGAATTGTCAAACGAAAAGTAGGAATTCTTGGTAAAAAAATATTATAGTTCATATTTTAATCCAAGAAGATATTTATTTTTCATAAAAAACAGTAAAATTCATCTGAAAAGAACAATTGTTTTGAAAAATATTCTAATCTTTAACCAAAGAAGATTAATTTTCGATCATTCATAGGTTCATCCAAAAAACATCGAATATTTTGCGAAGAAGACGAATTTTCCAAAAAAGTTAAATTTTTTAACCCAAAATATTTAAATTTTGAAGAAGTAATTGTATTATCAAGCAAAAAAGGAAGAATTATGAAAAAAATGTTATATTTGAAAAATCAGTCAAAAAAGATTTTAATTTTAAATAAAGAACAGTGGAATTCATAAAAAATGTCATCAAAATGGTTAATTCCTCAATCAAAAACATGAATTTTCAACCATGAATTTTCAACCATGAATAATAATTTCGTGCTAAAAAGATACATTTTTAACAAAATGGTCACTTTTCAACCAAAGAGGTGAATTTCTAACTGAAATTATGTATCTCTGATAAAAAAAACACACTAATTTTCAAACCAAAAAGACAAATTTTCTATATAAAACTTTAATATATGACAGAACAAGCTTTTTCAGTCATAAAGAACGCAATTTTTCAACCAAATTATTATTCTAGAGGATAAGTAATTTTTAACATAAAATAAAAATGTCGAATAAACATTACTTCCTTGAATTTATTTTTGAAGTTATATAAATATATAATTTTCCTAAAATGCTTGGGAACATTCAAAACAAATTTGAAAGGTTTCAGATATGTTAAAAATGAAATTTATTTATTTCTGACGATTTTGAAATATTTTAGAATATATCTTTTAAACTGATTCAAACTATTTCTAAAATTTTAAAAAATGTTTAAAAATGATAAAATTTGCCCTTTAATTTTCCAGCTATTTTCAACATTCTGTGATAATCATTTTAAATTTTTGTATATTTTTATTTTAATTTTCTTTAAAAATTCGTTTTTCAATTTAAAAAGTAATTACGTTTTGATCAGGAGAAATCTCAAAAAAAGTTTCTTATTTTCTTGAAGTCATTTAAAATCCTTAAACCGTTTCAATTTTTTTTTAATACATTAAAAAAATTTAATTCTGTTTTAAAATTTGGGAAATTTGTTCAAATTTGAAATTATTTTTTTAACCATTTGTACAACTTTTAAATTTTCTGAATAGCTTTGACTATTGTAAGAACTTTTCCAAAATTTTTCCTAACTTCTGAAAAATTACAAAAATTGTCTTTAAATCTTTCAGATTCCGTTATAACTATTTGGTACATAATTTGAAAACTATATTTTCTGAAATATTGTCCTTAAATTATTTTTTCAAAATGAAAAATCGGTTTAAATTTTCTTATGAATTTTAAGAAATTTTTTTTCTCATCGTGAAACCCTTGAAAATCTTTGATACTCTTAACAGTTTTGTACTTCTAAATATTCCAAAATGAACATTTTTTACATATTTTTCTTAATATGTTCAACTTTCAAATTGATTTTAAATATTTTTAAAACTGCTACATTTTTCTTGAACTTACACGGATAATTTTAAAAACTTTGTAATATTAATGATTAAAAAATTTTGCTTCAAAATCGTCCTCATTCTTGTTAAAATTTTCATTAAATAATTTAAAATGTATTAAAATCTCTGTCTATTTTTTTAGAATTATTTTTTCAAAATAAAAAAAATCAGTTTAAATTTCCCAAAGAAGCTTAAGAATTTTTATTTATTACCTTGAAACTTTTCGAAATTCTTAACAAACTTCTTTATTTTTGAAATCTTCCAAAATACACAGATTACCACGTTTATATCAAGGTGCTAGACATCTTCGTTCCATTCATTATTATTATTAAACAAATTATATGGAAAACCTTACAATTTTCATAAGCAATTTTCAAACTTTTTTTTACTCATAAAAAATTAAAGCTGCTTTCAATCATAAACGCGGATACCCAACAATAGTTTCAAGAAAATGTCCAGATATTAATGAAAATTGACGCTATGCACTTTCTAATAATTGGATGAGAGTGTAATGCTCACGAAACAAAACAGCTTTGAATTCGATCTCGAGTGCATCCACTTTATTTGTATTTATATTTATATAGAGCTTATTTTACGACCACTTAGCTTCCCGATAGCAAATTTATTGGCATCCTCATCGAGGAACTATTTGTAGTTTTTTAAATAATAGAATAACTTAACTTTGATATTTAATCGATTTAAGAATAGAAATTTACAAAAAATACAAATTAAAAAATAATGCAACAAAATTTTTTTAAACAATTACAACTTTCTGCTAATTTAATTTAAGTTAAGATGTAGAGTTCAATTTAACAAACTAATACTAACATTTGTAAAAAACTTAAAAATTAATACTATTAAAATCCCTATCAGTCACTTTCAAAATTATTTTATTTGAAAATTTAGAATCAGAACGTCTTTTACATTCTGCCGTACAAACTAAAAATATACACAAGTGACATTGACGTTTTAGTTTGTACGGCAGTATTCATACATAAAATTTGATTTATGTTGATGAAATCACTTTTTGTGTTCACAACAGATATTTCAAATATCACGAATAAGCGTATCTTTCCTACTCCTCAAAAAAATTGTATTAATATTATAGGTCAATCGACGTGCATTAGATGAAAGTAACTTTTCCGTTATTGCATCAATTTTGAATAGGGTAGTTTCCAATGTCAGACATCATTTTTCCAATTAATGGATCTTACAGTATATAAAATTTTAATTATAAAAACGCCCATAAAATATTTTTTACACGTTGCTTACTATTTTTAATTTTATGTTAAAATATGAATTTTCTATCACGATGTTGATTAGAGGGCCCCTTTGACATTAAAGGGGTCGCATTTTCCCCTAATCACAGCTCACTTGTCAGTGATTCTCAAATATCTTTTTCTGTGCAGGCGTTTTCTGTTGGTTATGTGTAAATCGAAAATTTAAGTTGCTAATTATTGTTTGAAAACATTATAAACACTAGAAAAACATTTAAAATCAAAACTTCTGTATAAAGAATTAATTTAAAAAGTACTTAAAGGTAGTATTGTTTACTGAACAATTCGTAAATATGTACGATTTTGAAATGTGTTAAGAATTGCACTTACTGTTTTCCTTCAACATACTACTGACTCTTAAACCAAACATTACAACAGGGTAACTTTTTTTGTCACATAATCCTTAACAAATAAAGGTATCAAATAAAAATTGTCAAAATTGACAGCAGACCGTGGCCTGACCTCTTTATCATGAGTTTCGCCTCGTCACATTGATAGATCATTATGAGAACCTCTGAGTCACGTGACGTCCACGTGACACCAATTTGAATAAGTGTTTTACTGCCTTCAATATTTAATCATTTTTTTCTGCTGAGCGACACGAAAGAAAAAAATTATGAGGCACCTTCGATTCAAATTAAAATTATGTATTAATAAATGATTTTATCTAAAATCGCGAAACAACCCTATTATGTTAATGGAAAAAATTTAACTATAAAAAACTGTTTTTTTTCAAATATTATGCATTACCATGATTTCTTTGCTGTTCAATGAAATGTATTAATATTATAAGTCAATTGATTCTTCTCGAATCAACGCATCTTTGATATTCTTGCATCAACTTTATATTATGAGAACAAAGAAGTTTTCCCTATAAAAATTGATTTTAAATATAATATAAATGATATATATATATAAGATATATAAGTCAATCGATTTGTTTCGAATCAACACATCTTTTCTATTCTCGCATGAAATTGTAATAATGAGAATACAAAATTTTTTACTAAAAAAAAATCGATTATAAATATAAAATAAATGACGATAACGTCCTTACTCTTTGATAAAGCGTATTAATATCATAGGTCAATCGATTCGTTTTGAACGAAGGAATCTTTTATATTCTTGCATCAACTTTGAATTATGTTAGTAAGAAACTTTTTTTTATGAAAAACCCGGTTTTTAAAATATTAATAAGTGCTAAAAAAACCAATAAATATTTACAAAAATCCTTCTGTCAGTTTCAAGATGTTATTCTTGAAAATAAGATCTAAAAATTTCATCAATTCATCTGCAACCGTTTTCAAGTTATCGTATTTACAAAAAAGTGTGACGTCCGCACACAAATCCACATCCACATACATCAACGCACGTCGGCACACAAACACATACTTCAGGCCAGTTGCCAAGAAAATTGTATTAAACATTTAAAAATTTTTAAATTATGAAATTTGACGAAAAATCTACCCTTAGATATTGTCTCCGAAAGAAAATGGGCGGCCAGACTCAAAGTGACGTGTCATATTCCTGAGATAAAAAGAGGCTTGGTTTTCTGGTGGAATTTAAGAGCTGTTTGTGCAATCGGATGACAAGGAATATGATGACTCGTAGGTCCGGAACGGAGGAGAGCCGGCTGTCTCGGTTATAGGATGATTTAACCCCCTTTGACCTCACGATACACTACCACAATGACCTCTTTCCTCAAGCGTTTAACTCCCGGACCATACATACGCACGAATATGCTCTCCCGTCAAATGATGATTCCTTACGGGAGCTGAAGTAATTAGATTTAATTGACGCGAAGGGGCCTCGGTCCCAGTTATTATTCTTATTAATAAAGCGTGCCTCACGATCAAAAGCTAACTTGAAGAAGCACGTTAGAACTTGTCTCCAACCTTTGATGTCTAACGAATACATAAATAAATTAACATTCTCAGGGGATCTCATTGAAAAGAATTTTATTCTCTTTTCAGAAAAATGTTCCTCTTGCTTATACAATAGTGTCCTATTTCTTTTACATAAGTTCGAAAGTTCATTATGAATTCAATATGAAACGCTTCAAATTCCTGAGATAAAATATATTGTATTTTCAACAAAATAATTGAATTTTCAAACAAAAAAGGTTTTCTATTTTTTGTTTTCAAATATTGATAAAGACCAGTAAGATAAAAAATAATAAGAAGTCAAATGTTTTAAAGAACCGTTGATTTTGAAGCCCGAAAAAATGAATTTTGAACAAAATGATCACATTTTCAAACAAGAAAGGTTAATATTTGGCAAAAACATTTATTTTTAACCAATAAAGATAAAAACTTTAACCCAGTAGTTCCTCTTCAGTTAAAGACCCGCAATGCTGCATTTTAACAAGGAAGTTAATTTTCAATAAAGAAAGGTTAATTTTCAACTGAATAGTTGAATTACTAGCAACAAAAAAGATTATTTATAACCATTTAGTTGAACTTTCCAACAAATAGTCCAAATATTCAAGACAAAAAAATTATGTTTTTAGACAGAAGTTGACTTTTTGACAAAAGTAGTTAACTTTTATTTGAAAAGGACAAATTTTCAACTAGGTTGTTGAATTCTCAAGCAAACAAGACAAATATTTCAGGAGAAATTTGAAATTTCTACCCGAAAAGAGGAATTTTCAACAAAACAGTTAATTTTCCGTAAAAACAACGTTTTGACAAAAAAAAATTCTTATCGAAAAGACAGCGGCTCAACAAAACAGTTCCAATTTTAACCAAAACTAATGCCTTTAAGAAAATAGTTGAATTTTAAACAAAATAATTGCTTTTTTAACATGATAACTGAATTTTGAACAAATAGCTCATTTTTCAAACAAAAAGATTAATGCTTTGCCCAAAAAGACAAATTTTTGATAAATTTTATGAGGTTTTAAGCAAATATTTGAATTTTCCACTTTCTAAAGGATGAAACTTATACAAAAAATGAAACAGTTACATTCTTAGAGAAAATTAACATGTATGTAAAAAACAAAGTTTAATAATTTTGTTTCATTTTTAACCTAAGATGTGAATCTTAAAAAAGAAACTAATTTTAACGTACTTGCTGAAGTTTTATGCAAGTAGTGGACTTTTCAAACACAAAAGAACACTTGTTGACCAAATAATTAAATTATCAACTAAAAATATGAATTTTCGATCCATAAGAATAGTTTTCTACAAAAAGTGATGAATTTTTTAAAAATATATAGAATTTCAAATGAATTGTCGAATTTTTATGCAAGCTAATTAGATCAATTAATATATAAAAAAGTTGAATTTGCAGCCCGAAAAGGAGAATTTTCAAATTAAAACGACGAATTGTCTACAGAGCAACTGAATTTTTAATCTAAAAATATGAATTTGCAATACAAAAATTAATTCAAAGCCAAACCATTGAAGTTTTAACTAAAATGATAATTTTCCAACAAAAAAAAATGTTGACAAATTGATTTAGATTTCGGATGGATACACGCAGAAAAAAGCACCTTACATTTTACTGAAAACCAAGTTAAATCTACCGATCTTCCTAGTACGTATATTGACAACGTGACAGTTCAGTAAACGTTACAATTATAGGCAAATAAGTATCACTATCAATGATGGTTACTACGAGTAGTACCGATTCTCAAGTGGTGCTGACCTGCAGATCAGTAGATTTTACCGATCCAGTCGCTATTCTCTACAGTTCCTGGATGCAGCAATTACAAATTATCATGTCACTTTAACGAATAATATAAAGAGATCTGAATTATGTTATCGGCGTAGACTACAGGTAAGACAGCACTATTAATTGTGAAAAAGTATTGCTAAAAAATAATTCATAAATAAGCGCACGGTTATTTCTTATAAATATTTTCGGATATACTTATAATTAATCGTTATTTGTAAGTTGTAATGCTTATAATACAATTAAAATTTCGCACGCGATGGTGGGGGGGGGGGGGGGGGGGGGGGGGGGGGGGGGTCGAACGCATAAACCTAAGCACGCAAGTAAACAGTCTTAACCACTACACTAGTATACGAGTTGCAATCTGTAAAATAATTTTGAAATGCATTTGTAACTGAGGGTGGTGATCTCTGGAATCACTTCTGAATACGCAACCATCCCAGTGGGCACTAAATTTGGCGACGTCTTTACGACATCGTTGCGACAACTTTATGACATCCTATGTCTATGTCGTTTCGCTGTCTTTGCGACGTCGTAAAGACACCTTAACTACATGGACATAGGATGTCGTAAAGTTATTGTGAAGATGTAACGATGTCGTAAAGACGTCGCCATACTTTGTGCCCACTGGGATGCCATCGCGGCACACAATAAAAGTTCTAGCATTCACATCATATCTATATATCAGCTGAAACAGTCACGGAACAAAAACACGTCTTGCTCCAATAAACTCTCAAGTGTACGGAATCTGTGAATAAGTTGTGCCATCCAAAATTGTATTATTTTTATAAAATCCCTTCCTTGCAAAGGGGGAATATGGAGCAATGTGGAGACTGACACAGAAATGTCAAAAAGGAATGTTCTTTAGGTGATGCAATCCATTCATTGCCGATCGCGTCGTGAATTCAACCGGTGCTCCGCACGGATAGGTTGCGTTGCGACTTTAGGGGCGAGTTAAGTAAACCGATCGGATCGGTAGCATGAACCGATCTTTCGGTAATGTCCACTGCACTACTGTTGTCATCTCGGTTCAGTGGATTTTAGATGTCGTTCAGTATATACTACGAGGGAATAGAGGTTTATTTTACTGAAGTATAACCGTTGAATTAACCTTAGTTTCATTGTGACATTTACGAAATGCTAAGTGATTTTGACATTTTCACCCTCTCATTAAGAGCAGATTATACTGTTACGGTTACTAAAAAACCCTTTACAATTTTTGATAAGTAAATATTACATTTCATTTTTCTGCGTGTAGTTGATTTTTTTCCGAAAAGATGAATTATTATTAAAATATTTAATAGTTTATACATCAACTAGAAAATATTTTTATTTTAGAGAAAAAAAAGTTCAACCAAGAAAGACATATTTCCATCAACACAGTTGAATACTTAACCAAAAATATTAATTTTCTAGAAAAAATACATACTTTTAACAAAATACATAAATACTTAGCTAGAAAAGATCTATTTTTACTAAAAAAATATGAGTTTTCAACAAAAAATGGAATAATTGAATTTTCAGTCAAAAAATTTATTCTTGACAAAAAAAGAAAAGGAACTTTTAACAATATTTAAATTTCCAGCTGATATAATGAATCACTAAAAAACAAAAATTAATTTTTAACGAAGTTCTTCAACTGTCAACCTAGTAGTTAAATTTTCAAGCAAAAAAAATTAATTTTCCTTTGATATTTCACCCAAATGAAAATTTTTCATTAAAATTAAAAACAATTGAACTTAAACAGTTAAACAGTTGCGTTTTTAACGAAATATACGTAATTTCTACGAAAATGTTTGGATTTTTAAGCCAAAAAGATGCATTTTTAAGATAACAGTCGAATTTTCGACTAAAAAAGATCACTTTTTAGCAAAGCAGTTGAAATTTTACACAAGATTCAATTCTTAACTAAATAGCCGATTTTTTAGCTAAATCTTACAGACCTGATAAAGCTATGAATTAAATTTTTTTAAGTAAATTGTTACTGATAAAGTATTTTCCCTTTTCCCTCCGCTGGGAATCGAACCACAGAACTTCCGACAGCCGATCAGGTTCTTTCCCATTAAGCTACTAGTGAGATCGAGAGAAGAATTTTTTTCTCCAGAAATACCCGCATTGTAACATCAGATGTTAGAAGTCAAATTTCTAAAGGAATCCGTATTATCGATAACAGAATTTCTTCACGTCTTTTACTGACTAGATGGTGCTATGAATTAAAAATTTTTTGTAATCAAACTTTTTCTGAAAAAAGATTTGCTCATTTCTTCCTTTTCTCCATCTCTTCAGTAGCTTAATGGAAAAGTGTCCGACCGGCAATCGAGAATTCTGTGGTACAATTCCCAGCGCAGCGAAAGGAAATGATCTTTTTAAAAAAAAATTATATTTAAGAAGAATTTTAATTCATAGCTCCATCTAGTCTGTACAAGAAGTTAAAAAATTATGTTATGCCATAATGTTAATACAGATTTCTTGAAATAGTTGACTAATAACATCTGGCATAATAATTTGTCTATTTCTGAAAAAGGATTTTTCTCTCGATCTCTCGAGTAGCTAAATGGGAAACCACCCGACAAGTAATCAGAAGTTGTTAAAAAAATGTAATTCATAGGTTTATCTAGTCTGTGAAAGACGGCATGAAATTTTGTGATTTTCTGATGACAATAGAGATTCCTTGAAAATCTGACTTGTAACACCCGACCGGCATTCGATAAAAAAGAGAAGTTTCTGGTAAACAGGAGAAAAACAGGAATATTTTTTAAAGAGAAAAAAATCAACATAGGCGGAAAAGTGTAAAGTATGTTTTTACATTATTCAGAATTATCTTATAAAAGTAACATTACCCGAATAAAAACATAAAAGAAGTTCTACAAACAAAAATTAATTATTCCTAAATGTTTTTTTTTTGTATTTCTCGGAAATGAAAGTCTAGACAGCAGATCAATTTTCATGAATATGAAAACAAACGAGGATACTGAGTTTGGGTGTGTTACTTCATTTCAGAGTAAATTTAATCCAATTCAAATGAACTCACTGAAAATAATTTGAATTAATTTAAACTAGTATTTATATTAAATTTAAATTGACATAAAGGTAATTCAAATAATTATAATTTATCAAGAACATTTACAACAAAGAGACTGTGTGATCTAATTGGAATTGTTTTCAACTCTTTTCGGAAATCTCGTTAAATGATCGCATCTTTCATAACTGGGAATTAAAATCAAAAGTTCAGCAATATTGAGAGCAAAAGTTATAATATAACTTCGACCCCGTTAAATGTTTGACACCTGTAGTTCGAACATTGTAAACTAAGTTTCGAGAAGTATAAACATTTCATCCCTGATATTCACAAAAAATATATAAAGCAGGTTTTAAAGTGATAAAACAATTATTTCAAGTACCAATAAAATTCACTGAGCGGTTTAATTAAATAGAAACGAAAGTCATATCATACCAAGTGGTTTGCTATTGGAATATTTAGCATATTTTCCATTTACCACAATAATTTCTCCATTAGGTTTTAGATATAAAATCTAGTAAAAAGTATGAAGAAGAAAATGTCTACTTTAAACAAATAATAGTGAAAAATAGAATTAATAAACCTAAAATATATTTGGATAAGGAGCCGTGCGTAAATTAAGTTAAGCTTTTTTCAATTCTAACCTACGGCTTACTGGCCCCCCTCTCCACACATTTTAGAGCCCATAAATTTTGAATCCCCTTCTGCCCTGCCTATATCTTATGTAATTTTTGCAGGGTAAATTGTATCGCAAATTTATTCAGGAGTCACCTAAAAATAACATAAGACAATTTGGGGGGGGGGGGGGGGGGTACAATATCTTACTGTTTCTGTTAACTAAACAAAGTAGTTTAACTTTCGAACAAAAAGATAATTAATTCACAACAGAAAATGTAATTGTTTATATTTAAACAAAAACAGGTTCAATTTAAACCAAACCTTTGCATTTTTCATTAAAAAGGTGAAACTTTAGCAAAAGAGGAAACATTTTTAATTCAAAAAGACGAATTTTCGGCTAAGAAAAATTCTGCGGTCGATAAAAAGAAAATATATAATACAAAATGTTAAATTTTCATGCTAAAAACACGAGCTTTCCACGAGAAAGTTTAATTTATACCAAATCATTTAATTTTAACCCAAAAATATAAATTTTTAACCAAGAAGGTCAAATTTCTACTGAGAAGTCGAATTGAGCGTTCGGATGTCACAGCGACCTTAGCGCGTGGACTCAAACAGCCTAGTGGTCAAGATAGGGGATAACGCTTTGCTATCGGCCAAATTCATTGGGCAAATAATTTTAAAACTCAATTGTCAACAAAATACATTAATTTTGAACCGAATAAATTAATTTTCAAGCAGAAAGAAGATTCACTTTGTAAACAATAAGACGGATTTTAAACAATTCGCATACATTTTTAACCAAACAGTTGAATTTTAAAACTAAAGAGACCAACTTTTAACCAAAAATAAATGAAAAAAATACATTTTTGAGAAAGTATTTCAGCTTTTAACGAAGGATGTGAATTTTTAACCTTAAAAAAACGAAGTTCAAGCAAAACGTTTAGGTGCATTCCGCTAGGACCTCCACAATGGAATTCCAGTATTTTATTTATGCCATAATTTTAGGCTTTTTTGGGCTTTTCTGGGCACCGATGTCGATGTTTGGGCTCTTTTAGTTTTCTCAAAAAACCGACTTTTGGGTGGAGGTGCTAGCCGGTAGCACCTCCAGTACAGAAAAATTGAAAAATCAACAGCGCCAGAATTCTGGGCTTTTTTGGGCTCTTCAAAAATGCAAAAATTAAATTTGAAAGAACAACCCCTTACTTCTAAAAACTACCCTTCAAAATAAATATGCACCTAAGCGAAATGGAAGCATATCAGAATTTTGCGATTCTTTAGGCTCTTTTTGGACACGAAGGACGATTTTTGGGCTCTCTTATTTTTCCAAAAAAAACTGGACATTTAAGTGAAGGTGCTGAGAGCTAGCACCTCCAGTACAGAAAAATTAAAAAAAATTTTAAACAACAGCGCCAGAATTTTGGGCTTTTTTTGTGCTCTTCAAAATTGCAGAGATTAAATTTAGAAAAACAACCCCTTTCTTCTAAAAACTACCCTTTAAAATAAATATGCACGTACACGAAATGCAAGCATCTCAGAAAATAACTAAAACAAAAGTGTGCAGTGAGTGTGAAA
>NC_046665.1:63243759-63251524 GCF_010883055.1 Belonocnema kinseyi
TCTTCAAAAAACTCTAAGCTATACCCGCAATTCAACATTTATAATAAAAAACCAAATAAAAAAAACCGCTGATGCATGTAACCAAATCCTGCTCGGCTGCCTTCAGCCAAAAAACCAAAATAAAAAAAGCAAAAAATAAAAATTCAGTGAAAAAACAAAACAATTACGAATAAGTAAAACAAAAACTTTCCCCCAAAAGTTGTTCATATCCCTATCTCCAAGGGAAAGTTAAACAACATTTAAAAACTACCCCTATCACATTTAACGAACCAAGTCTCAACCTCCATTAGCTCAAAGTGCCAAAACAAACTGAAATTAAAAATTACTGCCCAAAACAACTTTCACATAATCTAGTTATTGAATCTATCTCCACAGTAATATTTCATATCAGCTCTGAAACTCTTATTTCATAGGAACCTAGTCTCACCTTTCATCAATTAAAACGGTAAAAAATATTACAAATGAAAAATAATCACTACAGGAACATTTTCAGGTCCATTAAGCTAGCACCTTCACAATCGAAGTTTGGGATTTTTCATAGCCCAGAATTTTGGTCTGTTTGGGCTTTTTTTAGGAGACAACTAAAATTTTTGGGCTCCTTTACTTTTTTCAAAAAATCAATTTTCGTGTGGCGGAGCCAGCTTACATTAACCCAGCACCTCCACTTCTTAAAATCACTAAATAATAAAAATTCAATTACACCACAATTTTAGGCTTTTTTTGGGCTCTTGAAATCCGCAAAAAAATCCCTAAACCAACCCTTATCTTCCAAAATCAACCGTTTCTAAAAATCGAAAATTTGCAGTAATTTAATCTCGGGAAATATTTGGGCTTTTTGGTCTTTTTGGGCTGCCAGAAAACACTTACGACTTTGCTAAAAAATAACTTTTTTAGAATTTTACAATGTGAATCGATTCTCTGATTTTTGTGCTCCTCGAAAATACCACTATGATTTCTGGGCTTCAACTCTTAACGTCAAAAATGAACCCCTCTCTGTCACGTAGATACTACTTTGTCCAAAAATTACATTTATTAGAATTTCACAATGAAATAGAGTCTCTGATTTTTGGGTTCCTTCAAAATACCCACTACGATTTTTGAGCTCCAACTCTTAACATAAAAAATGAACCCCTCTCTGCCACGTAGATACAATTTTGTCAAAAAATAACTTTTTTTAGTATCTTACAATGGCAATAGTCTCTGATTCTTGGGCTCCTCAAAAACACCCACTACGATTTTTGCCCTGCAACCCTGAAACTAAAAAATGAACCACTCTCTACTTTAGATACAATTTTGTCAAAAAAATAACTTTGTTTATAATTTTACAATCGCAATAGATTCTCTGGTTTTTGAGCTCCTCGAAAATATTACTACGATTTTTATGGTCCAACCCATAACGTCAATAATCAACCCCTCTCTACCACCTAGATACGACTTTGTCAAAAAATAACTTTCTTACGAATTTTTATTTGTCAATAGAGTCTCTGATTTTTTGGTTCTTAGAAAATACCCAAAGAAGTCGTTTTTTGAAAATACAGCATATTACAAATTTTTAATTTTACATTCTCATCTTAATGAAAAGGTATTGGTTTTATGTAACATTTCACTTAGTCGGTTCTTCTCAAATCTTCACGTTCTGAGAACCTCTGATTCGGAAAAAATTATATTTACGAAGGATTCTGTCTGTCTATAGTATGTATTCTGTAGGCACGATTACTTAAATGTCAACAATAAGTCCAAAAAATAGTAATTGTTATCTATTAGGTTGCCGTAACACATACGAACATTGTAATATAGGACACTATTAAAATATAAATAACCGGTAATAAATTCAAAAAAACACTGCATTATCGAGTACAGTAATCTACGCGGTAAAGGGGGATTGATTATTAACGTTAAGGGTTGCAGCCTGAAAATTGTAGCGGGTATTTTCTAGGAGCCCAAAAGTCAGAGACTCTATTGACATTGTAAAACTCTAAAAAAAGTTATTTTTCGACAAAATTGTATCTATGTGGCAGAGAGCGGTTCATTTTTTACTTTCAGGGTTGGAGCCCAAAAATCGTAGTGGGTATTTTTGAGAAGCCCAAAAATCAGAGAATCTATTGCCATATTAAAATTTGCAAGAACGTTAGTTTTTGGCAAAGTCGTATCTACCCAGTAAAGAGGGGTTGATTATTGACGTTAAGGGTTGGACCAAAAAAATCGAAGCGGGCATTTTCGAGGAGCTCAAAAATCAGAGACTCAGAGTTATTTTTTGACAAAGTTGTATCTACGTGGCAGAGAGGAGTTCATTTTTTACGTTAAGAGTTGAAATCCAGAAATCGTAGTGGCATTTTCGAGGATCCCAAAAACCAGAGAATCTATTGACATTGTCAAATTCTAAAAAAGTTATTTTTTAGCAAAGTCGTATGTATGGAGTCGTGTGTAGGGGTTGATTTTTCACGTTAAGGGTTGAAGCCCAAAAACCGTAGTGGGTATTTTTTAGGAGCCAAAAAATCAGAGACCCCATTCAAGCTGTAAAATTTTAAAAAAGTTATTTTTTGACAATTTCATATCTACGTGGTACAAAGGGGTTAATTTTTACTGTAAACGTTGGAGCCTTAAAATCGAATTGGGTGTTTTCTAGGAGCCCAAAAAAGCCCCAAAATTACCCGAGATTAAATTACTGAAAATTTTCGATTATTTAAAGGGTTGATTTTGGAAGATAAGTGTTGGTTTAGGGATTTTTTTGCGGATTTCAAGAGCCCAAAAAAGCCTAAAATTGTGGTGTAATTGAATTTTTATTATTTAGTGATTTTAAGAAGTGGATGTGCTGGGTTAATGTCAGCTGGCACCGCCACACGAAAATTGATTTTTTGAAAAAAGTAAAGGAGCCCAAAAATTTTAGTTGTTGCCTAAAAAAAGCCCAAAAAAGACCAAAATTCTGGGCTATGAAAAATCCCAAAATTCGATTGTGGAGGTGCTAGCTTAACGGACCTGGAAATATTCCTGTTGTTATTATTTTTAATTTTAAGTATTTTTACCGTTTTAATTGATGAAAGATGAGACTACTATCGGCGAGAAAATTTGAGTCCTCTGGCTTTGGCGTTGAATAAGTATGTGAAGAAAAAATGGTAGGTGAATGAAAGAAGTATCATTTTAAAGGTGCAAATGTTGTACGTTAATGAGCCGAAAAGCAATCTTCCAAAAAATTATTTGTAGCTTACAGATCTGAAAATACGATGAAAAGTGAGGAAATTTGATAGATTTATGCGACCGCACTATCTTCAGTTCTGATGATGATAATGAAGTGATTTAAATTGGAGATAGTTAGTTTAACTATCTGTCATAATTTACAATTTAAAGGAAGTATGTGCTTCTTGTTGTCTTCGTACAAATTGCGATATTTTAAGTCAGTTTTTTGTATAGGAAAGCAAGTGCGAGAGCCCAGCGTGGTGCCGTTTTTTCAGGGGTTCGTCCTCGGTTTTCCTCAGCCCGACCTAGCCAACTTGTGCCTGCGAGCCTCACTCTGGCTTTCAAACCCTTTCCCTGTGGTGAGGAAAACCGAAGACGATCCACTGAAAAAACGGTACCACGTTGGGCTCTGGCACTTGCTTTCCTATATAAAAAAATGACTTAAAATATCGCAATTTGTACGAAGACAACAAGAAGAACATACTTGCTTCAAATGGTAAATTACACAGCCACACAAAAAAAAAGTGTGCGGATCTGGTATCAAAAATCACCCATCACGTCATGGTTGAGCCATAACCTCAAAAAATGACGAAAAATCATGCACTGAGGCAAATAAATTTCAAAATAATGCCAGTGATGCAATTTTTTACTTCAAAAACATGTCGACAACTGTGAAGGATCAACCCTTGCCTGATATAAACTTATTTAACATAACTTTGCCCAACAGAACCTGACCTCACCTAACCTGAATTAACAGAAATTTATTGAACTATACGTAAAGCTCTGGAAGCATATTTTCCCAGTAGCAAATGTGTGCTACATCGAATGAGTCAACTCAAGCCTAACCTAGAAATAAAGCTAACCTAGCCTAACCTAACCTAACCTCATGAAACACAATTAAACTGATTGTGTTGTCCCGTTGTGTTCGCGGTACCGTTTGAATCAGCTTGAGCTTAACCTGCAAAGAGGTTTAGTCGAATGAAATTCAACCACACGTGTAGCTATGTAAGCGTCGGGTTCTCAGTCTTAAATGTGTGCTATATTTAATAGGTTAACTTTATCTTAACTTACAAATGAATCTAACTTAACAGAACCTAACGAAATTTTGCTTAACGCAACACAACTTAACTTAAGTGTTCCCGTTGTAACAGAATAAAATTCATTTCATTGTACTACAGGTGGTTAAAAATTTCAACGCACATTACTCATTTGAAGAAACTTAGAACTACAAGTAGAATTGGCCCCATTTCAATTAATCTGACAATGTTTGTATCAATTAAAATGTAGAACTGTAACTTAAACATGCAAATGAATAAGAGTTTTATTCAACATTTTTTTCTCTCTGCTTTTCTTAAACTTAAGGGATATATTTATACTATCTTTCGTGTTTACATTTCAAATTGATTTATAGACCTACTTCAGTCTATTTTCTGCGTGCTATAACGTGTCCTTTTTTCTTCGAAGGAACGATGCAAAGGGTTACGCTTACGTTTAAGACCTACATTCGTTTCCCTTTTCAACATCCAGCAAAAATCAGCCGTCATGACCTCGTCCGATCTACCCTGATATCGTTGTTCCATCACTTTTATGTCTTGATGTAAACGTTCCCTTTGTTCTTCGCTGAAATCACCAACATTTTCTGGAAACTTATTCAGATGGGAATCTAGAAAGTGAAGTTTTAAATTCATCAAGCAGCCTAACTTTTTGTAGTTTCTTATCATTTTCGCAACAATATTCTCGTAGTCTGGACTTTTTTGTTATCGAGGAAATTTGCGTTTACTGCTTTAAAATTTTTCCAAGCGTCCATTTCAATTTTCGTCATGTGGCTCACAAAATTAGTATCTCTTGTCAATATTCGAATCTGTGGTCCATCAAAGACTCCTTCTTTCAATTCAGCGTCTGAAACAATAGGGAATTTAAGGGATATATACTTATAGCATTGTCCATCTTTGTCTAACGCCTTGACAAATTGCTTTATGTGGAGGGGTGGTAGTAAAAATTTTTCTGGATCAACGAGGCTTTGGTTGATGATATTATGAGAACCAGGTTTGAATGAATCTCTTAAAGGCCAATGTTTTTTGCTGTAATGATTGGCTCGATCTCTGCTATTCCACAGGCATATGTATAAAGCATGGCTCTCTCGTGAAACCCGATTGTTGACCTAATATCATTGTTATGATTTTGAGATCACCGAATATTTGTCATTTGTGATTCGTGTAATTAAATTTTTCAAGAAGCATTTTAACATTGTTATATTCTTCTTTGTTGACCGTTGAGTGAGCTATAGGGATAGGAGCGTAAGTATTCGTGTTATGCAGTAAAACAGCCTTAATGTTGCGTTTTGACGAATCAATGAAAAGTCGCCATTCTTCGTCTCTGTACACATTTTTCTTCAAGTGGTTTATTAGTCCGTTAATGTCAGTGCAGTACACTAAAGACGTCTCTTCGTCTTTAAAGAAAAACTTTATGAATTCTTTGTCCCTGTCGCGATAGAATAAAACTTTTATCTTTGGCTCTAGGAGTTTTCTTTTTTTTAGAAATGAAACGGCAAATTCAGCGCCGTCTTTCCGTAATCCAAGATCTCTAATAAAATCATTCAGTTCTAATTGTGAGACTAATATTGGAACCTTCAATTTCATTTTATGCACGCCATATTCGTCATCTTTTTCGTCATTTTCATCGGAATCATCAGAACTATTTTCTGTTCGATCACTGGTTTCACTACCGTCTCCATGACGTTGACTCTCAACTTCCATTCTATCATCTTCTAAAGCGCTTAAATCAGTCTGGTGTGCATTTTTATTGATTTCAATTGCTTTTGTGACTGTGCACATATTAATGTACGAAATGTTATTTTTATTTTTGGCGTTGAACTCTTTGAAGGAATTCATGCAAAAGTAGCAGTCCTTCGCAATAACGGGTTTTTTTCCATTTGCTTAGTGTAGAGTACTTGTGGTACTTTTCGTTGTTTGAATTTTTTAGACGATACAACATAAGTCTGCAGGAATTGCAAATGAATTGAGGAACCCATTTTGTTTCTTGGTGCAGCAATTTACGGTCAAAACACTTTTTGTAAAGACTTTTCACTTCCTCGTCGATTAATTCTCGCAAACTACTCACTTCATATTTACTGTAAATGTAACAGAATGAATCTGAGCTATTCTTGATACTGGGGTTTTTCCCTTCATCGTAATATACTTTTTACCTGTGTCTGCCATGACGGCATGAACGCCGTTTACCCAAGGACTCAGCCAATGTGGATACGTTGCCCACCGTCACCACGTGGAGGTGCCCTGGTTACAGACACAGGCGAATAATGCTAGCAACAAGCGGTTACGACACTCCAGACATTTACTGCTATTACTGTCAAAATAGGAAAGTACGCAAGAACAGGGTTGCCAGCGTAATCGGTTAGGTGAGGTCAGGTTTTGTTAGGTTAGGATAGGTTAAACCTCTATGTAGGTTAAGCCGAAGCTGAATGAAACGGTACTGCAAACACAACGCGACAACACAATCAGTTTAATTGTGTTTCGTGAGGTTAGGTTAAGTTAGGCTAGGTTAAATTTATTTCTAGGTTAGGCTCGAGTTGACTCATTCGATGTAGCACACATTTGCTACTGGGAAAATATGCTTCCAGAGCTTTACGTGTAGTTCAATAAATTTCTGTTAATTCAGGTTAGGTGAGGTCAGGTTCTGTTGGGTAAAGTTATGCTAAATAAGTTGATATCAGGCAAGGGTTGATCTTTCACAGTTGTCGACATGTTTTTGAAGTGAAAATTTGCATCACTGGCATTATTTTGAAATTTATTTGCCTCAGTGCATGATTTTTTGTCATTTTTTGAGGTTATGGCTCAACCATGTCGTGATGGGTGATTTTTAATATCGAATTTGAATTCAGCGCCACAAAATCCATAGGAATACGTGTGTCTTGTTACCAGATCCGCAAACTTTTTTTTGTGTGGCTGTGTTATTACAGATAGTTCAACTAACTACCTCGAATTTAAATCACTTCATTATCTTGATTAGAACTAAACATACTGCGCTCGCATATTTATTCACAAAAAACGAACAATTATTTATATTTTGCAAATTTTTTGACGGCAATCTATTCAGAAATTTTTAATGTACCACCATGAATTTTTTCACATTTTTCCTATTATTTTTTCTATAAAAAACTATGTTTCAAAGTGCACTGACTCTAAAAGCTATCAAATTTCCTTATTTTTCATCAGATTTTCAGACCTGTAAGGTACAAATAATTTTTTGGAATATTACTTTTCGGCTTTGCACCTTAAAAACGAGACCTTTTTCATTAACCTACCATTTTTCTTCACATACTTATTCAACGTCAAAGCCAGAGGACTCGAATTTTCTCGCCGATAGTAGGTTCCTATGAAATAAGAGAGTTTCATAGCTAAATGATTGAATTGTTCAGGCAATTGAACCTGTGTGGCAAGAAATGTATGAACAACGAGGCTCAAAGAAAGGCGTACAGTCTGTCAAGTTAAAGCGTGGGTGGCTTTACTCGCAGTCGGTAAGGTGTATCGACATGATTTTGGTGTCAGAATATTAAGAAGAGCTCCCTCTTTCA
>NC_046665.1:63251624-63263623 GCF_010883055.1 Belonocnema kinseyi
TGCTCGACACCTTGACAAATGTAATTCCATGTAGAAACATGCGTTTAAATAAAATATTTTACCAAAAAAGTTACCCACGCTTTAACTTGACAGACTGTATCGGGATGTCGGAAGAACCTGCTCAGCGATAGATGCGTCTGCAAAGATGCAGCATTCTACCAGCGTGACCTATCGATGGCGTGGATTGATTATCAAAAAGCGTTCGATTCGACCTCCCATAGACTTATCATCTGTCTTTTGGAAATCTTAAAGGTTCATCAGCAAACAGTTAGGTGCATAGAGAGATTGATGCCGCTTTGAAAAACCAGATTTACTATCTCATCTGCAAAAAATCGTGTGACAACTATCAAGGTCACCTTTCAGAGAGGTGTCTTTCAGGGTGACACCATGAGCCCACTTCTCTTTTGCCTTGCATTATTGCCACTATCTCTAGCACTTCGCCATTCCGACTGGTACTTGTGCGGCAAACCTGTAGATCGAAAGTACAAGGTCACTCGTGTATTTTACATGGACGATCTTAAGATCTATGCTAAAAACAAAGAGCAACTACATCTAGCTCTAGGGATTGTCGAACGATATACTAAGGAAATTGGAATGGAATTTGGGTTAGACAAATGCGCCAAGGTTTATTTAAAGCGAGGAGAACCTAATAGCATCCCTGAAGATCCTGAGCTCGTTGATAGAAGCCCTATACGACATCTTTGCGCTGGAGAGACTTATACATACCTGGGCGTGTCACAGAACCGCATTCAGGATGTGACATCTATAAAGGATACTCTCCGAAGCAAATACAAACGTCTCATCCGACAGATTTGGTCTTCCGAACTGTCGGCAAGGAACAAAGTATCTGCAACGAACATGCTTGCCGTCCCGGTAGTACTCTATTCATTTGGAGTAGTTCCATGGACGAAGAACGTGCTCAGATCCCTTGATATCGGGACAAGAAAGGTTATGCACATAAACAAAAGCATGCATCTTAAGTCTTCCGTTCCGCGACTGTACATCTCACGTCGTCAGGTTGGTCGCTGAATATTGAGTCTTGAATGTCTTCACAACAGGATTATTCTGGGTACAGTTCATAGAGTTGCAAATGGAAGAGACCCTCTTCTAAAAATGGTCAGGAATCACGAAGAAGTGGGCAAAGGAGCGTTTCTGTACGAAGCAGCGGAGGAGGCTGCCGAAACACTCGGACTTAACTTCAGTATTTCGGGTGAGCAAAATGCATCAAATCTTGTCTATCTCGGGTACTCACTCCTGAAAGCCCGGATTAAGAAAGCACAAGAGAAAAACTTTCGTGAACAGCTCCTAGATACGAGGATGCACGGTATCTTCCACAGAAATGTGAAGGATCAGTCAATGTCTTGTGAGCTAACGTTTGCTTTCCTTAAATCGCCTGGATTGAAGTCTGGTACGGAGGGTTTCATTTTTGCATGCCAAGACGGTATCATATCCACCTTAACATACCATCGCCACATTTTGAGCCAAGACATTCCTGATGATAGCTGCAGGGCGTGCCATGCACACCCTGAGCATTTTGACTGGGTGCGTGAGTTACTTTTTTGGTAATTTTGGTATGGCAGGGGTCGTGCTTGAAAAATAATTTTTTGCACATTTTGACAGCTCCTCCAACCGAAAAGTCCGTTATTTGGAGAAAAATAAGAGAATTCAAAAATCGGTATTGTTTCATAAGAAGAACCCAAAAATTCTTATATGGTTACATTTAGTTTACGTGCATATTTAATTTTAAGGGTAGTTTTTAGAAGAAAGGAGTTGTTTTTTTAAATTTAATTTTTGCATTTTTGAAGGCTAGCACCTCCACCCAAAAGTCGGGTTTTTGAGAAAACTAAAAGAGCCGAAAAATCGTCATCGATGCCCAAAAAAGCCCAAAAATGCCCAAAATTATGGCATAAATAAAATACTGAAATTCAATTGTGCTAGCGGAACGCACCTAAAACGTTTTGACCCTCAAATAACACAGGTAAATTTTCATCTAAACAGGGACATTTTCAACAATAAGAAAATTGATTTTATACCGAGAAAACGAATGTCCAACAAAATTCATGAATTTTCAACCGAATAGTTGAACTTTTATTTGAATAGTTTAAAAAAATTGTTAAATTTTCCAACAAAGAAATTTTTGCAATTAAAAAGTTAAATTTTGGCCAAAAGATGATTTTTTAACAAGACAGTTAAATTTTCAACGAAATAATTGTATTTTCTACAAAAAAATTAATTTTCTAATAAAAAGGTGAAAATCTTAACGAAATACATTAATTTTCAACTAAATCTTTGACTTTTCAAACAACAAGATTAACTTTCTAAAAAACGGTTAGAATTGCTACCAAATATAGCTGAATTCTGTGTTTGATTTTTAATTTAAAAACTTGAATTTTCAACCAAATGGTTAAATTTTCATTTCAAAAAAATTATTTTTGAACAAAAAGACGAATGTTTAACAATGAAGTTCAATTTTTTACCAAAGAGATGAATTTTCAAATAAAATTATGAATCTCAAATAGAAAAAAAATGAATTTTGTAGAAAGTGGTTCCACTTTCAACCAAAGAGTTGAATTTGCAAACCAAAAATACATATTTTCAGCAAAATTTTTTAACGCTTTACTAAAAAGGAATAATTTTCAACAAACAATTACTTTTTTAACCAAAAATTAATTTTGCATCAAAAAGGGTTAATTTGAGGAAAACTACATTAAGTTTCATCCAAATGGTCGAATTTTAAAATATAATAGTTAAATATTTAACCAGAGAAATGATTTTTTCTAAAACCAAAAAATCAAATAATTGATCAACAGTGTTGAATTTTAAAGCCAAAAAGATGAATTTTTAATAAAATAATTTAATTTTGAAATCAAGTTAATAAGATTTTAAACAAAAATTTGAATAGTAGACATTTAGCAAACTTATTTTCAGAATAAAACCAAAGTACAAAAGGTTATTAAAATTTTAATTTTCGACGTATTACTTGAGTTTACTTGTGGGTTAAATTTTACTTTAACTGATTTCTTTCTCTAATCTTGACGTATTTCACATGCTTAGTGAATACTTCTTGCTCTTATAAGGCGTAATAATGCGAAATAATGCTAAAAAGTGCGTGATAATGCGCAAAATGCTTAAAAATGCGTATTATGGCGTAAAATGCGTAATAAGGCGTAAAAGTTTTTACTCGGCACAGATTTTTGACCATTAAATACCCCGTCGTACTAAAACTCTACGCAATAAAAATATAACCTTATACTTTTTGAAATCAAATGAGGATTTCCATTCTTCTCGGATAAACGATTTCAATAAAATCTTTACAAAGCTTTTAAAGAAAAATGGCTCAACAAAATCTATACTTAGAATTCGTCATTGATTTGCATGTTAACTCGAATCATGAATTCTAAGGAGAAACAGTAAAAAAGAGGAAAAATTGCAGACTTTGGTTCAATTTTGCATCGATCTTGAGATGAAAACCTAGGTATACGTTTTTGTGATAAAAACGCCAATTACTTTGTTAGTATGTCCTAATATCTTAAGAAATCGTTCTGGATTGTAATCGATGGTATCGTGAATATCCGAGGTGATCGTAACCTCTGTACTTTTTCCGCTAAAGTAGACGGCAACTTTTAGCGAAAAGGAAAGCATCCGACGATGGATCGATAGACCTTGTTCGAATAAGAGAAAATTGCTTGGTCTTGTGTGTTATTGGAACCTGAGATGCTATCGGATATCCATCCAATTGCCCTACAATCCAGTATTAATATTAACATTTCCACTTATATTACCATGCCAGATATTATTTAAATCAATTTTCAGTTAACGCGCACAAGAATTCTTGTTTTTCCTCTCCCTTTTATTTTTTTCAGATATCATATTTCATTACCTTAATTCTAATACGAATTATTATATGTAAATAATTTAAATTTAATGAGAATTTGTTGACAAACTTACGGTCAATAAAAACATTTTTCCCTGTAGAGCTTCAGGCGCTTATGATAATAATTAATCTATGCTAACTGACTTATTATATACAAATTTATAAGAAATAAGGGTTGATTTCATAATTCGCAGTCCTATGATTATTCCAGAAAATAGGGGACTAATTATTTTGAATAACATTAATGTAGTTACGATATTATTAAGATTTTAAGTCGAAATATATCGAATTTTCAAACCCAAACAGAAGAGATACACCTTCAACCCAAAAAGACGAATTTGAAAAAAGAGTTGAGTTTTCTAGTTAAAAAGTTTAATGTTTCAGAAGAAATCTAATTTTTAATTATTTCAGGGGCAGAGGTTTTTTGGGACCGCTGATTACGATTCTGACGTGATAACTGCAAAATTCATGATGGCCGATCCAAAAATGGCTACAACATTAGACCGAATTCGCGCATTTTCTTTGTGATTGATGCGAAACTTCACGCATGACAGTTTTTGCGTTTGATAGAAAAGTTTTCCCCTGCGAGGGTTGAACACGAAAGGATGATTTAGCTTTGAAGTTAATTTTCAACCAAGAAAAATAAATTTTCAGCAAATACAAACAAAAAATTGTACTTTTTAGCAAAAGAGATTGATTTATAATAAAATAGGTGAATTTTTAAGCAAATGGTGGAATTTTCAACCTATTAAGACAAATCTTAAGCCTAATGATCAAATTTTCAAACCTCAAAAAGTAACATTCAAGGAACAACAGTTGCATTTTCCATAAAATAATTGAATTTCCAAGCCAAAAAGATGAATTTTCACCAAAAAGATATCATTTTTGACCAAAGTGTTAACTTTTAAAGGAAATAGATTTGTTTTCAATTAAATTTTCAACCAAATGGTAGAATGTTTTAGCTAAATACAGTCCTTCTGGAAGAAAAATATAAATGCATACTTTTTAAGAAAAAAGAGTAAACTTTGAACAATAAAATATGAATTTTTAACAAAATAGATGAATTTTCTGCCCAAAGATGAATTTCTCACCCCAAACGACGGATTTCTAAAACAAAAAGACAAAGTTTCAATGAAAAAGCTAAGTTCTTAACAAACAAGATGATTAATAACAAAATCGTTCAATTTTCTATGAAATAATTCAAAATACAACCAAATAATAAAATTTACTCACAAAAAATTTTAATTCTGAATCAATGTTAAAATGGTAGATTTTTAACCAAAAACATTAACTCTCAACTAAAAAAGTTGGGTTTTCTTATTAGATTCTATTAATTGAGTTTACCTTCCAGAAAAAAGAGTTAGAGGGAAAGTTTATTGAAAACTGGAAAAAAAGACCAATTATTTTAAAAGAGAGTTGGAGCCTACGTAGAAGAGTGTACGTTCAATTCCGCGTGCACTTAACTTCTTAAAGTAGAATTAGTTGAAATTTGACTAAGTTAAGAAACAATATTTGTAGAATTTATTATATGATTTTCATATTCTACCATTCTTCAAAATTGTATAAACATAGAAGCTTTTTCTTGAATAGCGATATGGTACACATCTGAACTTAAAATTATCTCATTACAATATTCAAAATATTCCTCATCCCAGGTCGAAAAAGAACACCTTTTTGGCTGTAGCACCTGCTGTAAATTCCTGTAGATTCTTGTAGTTTTACTTTTTCGTAACTTCCTTCGCAGCAAATCAAAACTGCAATAAAATACAACAATATAAATCAAATACAAAAAAAGTAAAAAATCGTCTCAAGAATAAACAACAGTATAGTACCTTCCTGTAATATTTGTTAAAATTTATTATATTTATTTGTAGATTCCTGTAAAAATTCCACCAGGGAAATTGTAAAATTGTACATTTGTACAATGAACTGATATTATTTACATCATGTTTGTAGACTGAAAAAAGGATTACTGGTACCAAGTAGATTTTACTTGGCTGAAGTAAGTGAAAGGCCTGCTTATTTTCAAAGAAATATTTATTTGAGGCAAATAAATACGACCTGTTGATCAAAGGGAAATATTCCTTTGAATCAAAGAAATATTAATTGAAGACAAAAAAATACATTTTACACCGAATAAATGACTCATTGTTCCAAATGAATGTGCCATGAATTGGAATGAATATTTCTTTGAAATGGGGAAATGTGCATTGATGGAAATAAATATATTTTAAGCTCAAGCAAATATTGTAGAGGTTCAAAAAACTACTCCCCGACAGCAAATTTTTAAATATTTGAAGCACAAAAATATCTCACAGATTCAAAAAATATTTCTTTGGTCTAGGCTGTGTGCGATTGCAGTAGTTAGTATTTCTTGAAATAAATGACGCAAATTATTAAATTTTTGACTTAAAAAAAATACTTTGTTGAAATGAATGTTTATTTGTTATGAATAATTTAATTCTAGTAATCAAATGAAATATTTCCTTCCACTGAAGAAATATATATTTATGTAAACGCAATACCTTTTTTATCTAAATAATTGCTTCATTGCTATAAATGCATGAACTCTTTCTGACAAATAGATAAATTGTTAATTTATTAAATGTTATTTTGAATTAAATTATTATTTCTTTGATTTAAATAAACCTAAATTCTTGATTCTAGTATGGAAAAAATATAAATTTAAATGCGTTCGAATTAGTTCAAACCCTAGTCGAAATATAGGTCCTATTTATATTCTCCATGGTGCTGAATGAATTCTTTTTTAGGTCTTCTTATTACTCGTCTTCCTTATTTAATTCTCTTAAGTCTTACTTAGTACAATTTTAATCCTCTTCGAGTCTCTTAAAGATTTTTGCAGTATTTTTTAAGTTCTTATTTACGCCTCTTAAAATCTCTACAAAATTTTAAGTGCCATTTTAATACTCTATAAACTTTGCATAATTATGCTTAAATATTTAAAATTATTGCTTATAAAATATTAAGGTGACCATTCATTGAAATTTACAGCATATTATCATGTGAGATTTTATTCGAGTTTTTTTTTGGTTGACAGAAAGTGCAACATACACTATTTTATCTATATTCATATAAATAAGAACATACAATAAAAAGAAGTTGTTTGCGCGAAGTAATAATAGCAATAAAATTTCATTAAAAAATTCCTTATATCTCTGCATCGTAGACATATAGCTAAAAATCTCAAAAAACGAAGAACTTCTTCAAAGTTGAACAACATTTTTTTAGATTTAAATTATTAATAAAAATAGTTCAAAGCAAGTCGATGTATACATTTATAGAGATAATTGTGTTAAAATATTTCCTACCCTCCCTAATTGACTTTAAAGTTTTAAAAATTTGAAAAAGATCTACTTTTCGGCTGTTTTCTTAAGAGTCATCGTAAATTTCTTGACTATTTGACGATATAATGTGTGATATACATTAATGGGATTATATTTACAACATGTTATAACAGTAATATATAAGAAATGTTGACATTAAAATAATTTGTATTGACTTTGAATCATAGGAAAATATTTAAAAGTGATATATTGCTATTTATTTTACAATGAAATTAATTTCCGGTACATAAATTATCAGAAAAAAATAGTTCGAAGCAAGTGGACTTCTACCTACATAGACAAAAATTAATTAATATGTGATAAATAATTATTTAATAATAAATCAATAATTGTTTTATAATTAGTTAATAATTATCTAATAATTAATTGATAATTAACTAATATAATTATTGTTTTCGTGCATATTCACCGGATTGGTTACCATTGGCGCTCTTATTTAAAATTATTCTTTTATGTTTTTGTTTCTAATTTATTACAACAAACAATATTTTTATAGTATATGAAAAAATAAAAAATTATTTAAAATTTATATTTGTGATGAAAAAGGTATTTCTTCCTTTAAATTTAAAATCGATTATTTACTTTTAATCTAGTAAAATAAAATAATTATCTTAACTTCCACTTTATAAGTCTGTTTTTTGATCGAAGAATTCTTTATATTAATTAATTGTTTGTTGCAAAGATTGACTTGCATATTTCATCATTTTAAATAAACGCGCCAACTGTAACCAATGCGATTATTGACGCGACGTATACATTTTGGTATTTTGACAAACAGAGGAAATGTGCGCAAATGTGCAATATTTAAAAGTTAATTTTGGATGTCAAAAATGTACCAGGTGCAGAATTAAGCGTAAAAGGATACAATTCTAATGAAATAAAAGTTGGCTGCAGCGTCCCAAGGAATCGACAAAGGGAAAAAGAACGAATTATTTGCAAGGTGAGGTTACATAATTTTTTAACCTCCCCCTTCCCCAAAATTAACGTAGCCATCGGCTAAAGACGGAGTTTGAGATATTTTCTACTTAAATAGATGAATTTACAACAGAAAGAGACGAATTTAAAACAAAAATTAATTTTCAAGCATTTTTAACATGATAGTTACATTTCTGACAAAAAATGATTACTTTAACCCAATAGTTAAACTTTTCAAAAATAATTCGACTTTTAACAAAATAGTTAAATTTCTAATCAAATATTTAAATTTTTAGGATAAAAAAATGCATTTGTGGTCGAATGGTCAATTTTTCAAATAAAAAATATTAAAATTCAAATACTTAGATTTTCATGACAAACAAACTTTTTAGAAGACATTTAAATTTTCATGATAAAAAGTTAAGTTTAAACCAAGAAATATGGCGTTTCTACTACCTATTATGAATTTTCAAGAAAAAATAAAGTTTTCAATCAAAAAAGTCAAATGATTGAGAAAAAAGTGGCCCTTAAAATCAGAAAATATGCATTTTTAACAGAAAAAGATCATTTTCAATCAAGAAAGATAAATTATTAACAAGATAGTTAAATTCCCAATCAAAAAGTTGAACTTTCAACAAATAAGAATAATTTTCTACCCCAAGAGATTGCTTTAAAAAAAGTTGACTTTTCTACCGAACAGTTGAATATTCAACACAAAAGATTAATTTTTTATCGAAAAAGAAGACTATATTTTACTCAAAACAACAATTATTTTCTACCCAAAAAGAAAACTTTTCAACAAAACACATAAATTTTCTACCAAAATAGTTTAATTTTTAACTTATGCAATATGAACTATCAAGTTTAAACCTAATAGTTTAATTTTCTACCTAACTGTTGAATTTTCAAGCCAAAAACCTAAACTTCTTCAAAGCAATATAATTTTTAACATAAAAGTTGATTTAAAAACAAATATTTGAATTTTTAGTTGTAATTATAAATCCCTAATATAAAAATTATTTACTTTTACAGAGTGTTTCAAAGAAGATTACATTTTGAACTAAAAAGATTAGATTTTTATCAAAAAAGAATAATTTTTTACAAAATATATCAATGCTATGCCAAGAAGTTAAACTTTCAACTGGAAAGAAAGATTATTAACCAAATAATACAATTTTTAATTTAAAATGCTAATTTTTTAACCAAAAATAGATTAGTTTAATCTCTAGAACCTCTACTTTCTAAAGGCTTATTTTAATTGCTGGCAAGAGATGAAGCTATAGGACACCACAACTGCGATGTTGAACACGATGCGATAGAAAACTCAATTGAGAAAGTCTGTGTCACTGAGGTTAGGGATATAATTAAGAACTTGAAAAACGGTAAGGCTGCCGGGATAGATGGTATCAACGCTGAAATGCTTGAACACGGTGGCGAGTACGTACCACGTAGACTGTGCGAACTGATAAATTTATATTTCGAGATGGAATACGTCCCAGACGATTGGAAAAAAGCTATTATCGTACCAGTATACAAAAGAAATGAAGATAAAAGCGACTGCAATAATTGCAGAGGGATTAGCTTATTAAGCACCGTAAGTAAAATATATTCAAAAATACTTATTCGTAGGGCAATGAAAATAACACAGGCAAAGATTTGGGAAGTCCAAAGTGGGTTTATGCCAGGAAAGTCATGTACGGATAAAATATTTAGCTTAAGGAAAATAACAGAAAAAAGTTTGAGAGTAGAAAAAAAAGTTTTCTGTGCATTTGTTGACCTAGAAAAAGCTTTTGACAAGGTAGATAAAAGTAAACTTTGGGAAGCCCTGAAAGAGTATGGAGTCAATGGATGGCTCCTACAAGCTATAAAAACAATATATACAGGTAGCAAAGCGAGTGAAAGAGTGAATGGGAAATTGAGTGACTTTTTCGACATTATTCAAGGAGTTAGACAAGGATGCGTTATGTCTTCATGGTTACTTATATTATTTTATCGAGATAAATTGTTGAATTTTTTAAATACTATGAATAACCGTACAAAGAATTTTCAAATTTTGAAAAAAGTGGTCTCAAAAATTTTCAAAATGTGCCCACTTTTTGAATTTTCATCCAAAATGGCTGGCTAATGAACTTGACCTTTAGTTAAGGACACTAAACAAGTGTACTAAAGGTCAATCTAATAGATTAATTTTTTCAAAAGTCATCGTGTTCACAGACACACAGGCATACAGACAGACATACATACATAAATACATACAGACACACATACAGACATACATACAGACATACATACGAGGTGTGTTCAAAAAATAAGGTGACTTTATAGTTTTCTCAAAAAATATTCATTTATTCCTCAATATTTATGTTATCCCCTTCAAAGTAATCCCCCTCAGATATAATACACTTGTGCCAAAGGTTTTTCCAATATTCGAAGCACTTCTGATAATCATTTTGTGGTATAGCCTTGAGTTCTTTCAGCGATGCAGTTTTTATCTCCTCAATCGTTGAAAATCGATGTCATTTCATGGGTCTCTTCAGTTTTGGGAAAAGAAAAAAGTCACTGGGGCCCAAATCCGGTGAATATGGAGGCTGAGGCATGACTGTGGTGCTGTTTTTGGTCAGAAAATCTTTCACAAGCAACGATGAATGAGCAGGGCAATTATCGTAATGCAGAAGCCACGAATTGTTTTTCCAAAGTTCCGGACGTTTTTTGCGTATCGTCTCTCGCAAACGGCGCATAACTTGAAGGTAATACTCCTTATTGACCGAACGACCTCTTCGTAAGAATTCCTGATGCACTACGCCACGGCAATCAAAGAAGACAGTGAGCAAAACCTTCACATTTGACCGAACTTGGCGTGCTTTTTTCGGTCTTGGAGACTCAGGATGCTTCCAATGAGACGATTGGGCTTTAGTTTCGACGTCATAACCATATACCCACGATTCATCCCTAGTTATAACCCTTTTAAAAAAATCAGGATCATTATTGACTTCATTCCACATCTCCTGAGCGATGGTCATGCGATGGATCTTTTCATCAAAATTCAACAGTTTTGGAACAAATTTCGCTGTCACACGTCTCATGTCCAAAACGTCCGAAAAGTTAGCATGGCATGAGATATGCCAACATCTTCAGAAATTTCTCTGATGGTAATTCGGCGATTTTTCAGCACCAAAAAATGGTTCTTAACCCTAAAATCAGATTTTGGTGTTGTATAAGAAATTTCGCCCCTGGAATTTTTTTTCTAGTTATGCTAGACCAACAATTTCTACTATGCTGCGCAAAAAGTATTTCATCATTATAATACATTGTAATAAGCGGGCAATATTATAGTAGACTTTTTAATGAACAAGAATTAACCCTCAACCATAAAAGATGAATTTCTAATATAAAAGATGACTGTTCTACCAAAACATGAATTTCCAATTAAATTTATAACAAAACAGTTGAAATTCAAACAAAATAAATAAATTTTAAACGGAATATTAGAATTTGTAATTAAAAGAGCGAAATTTTGAACCACAAATAAAACAGTGCAGTTTTGAGTGAAAAATAATTCACTCTCACCCGAAAAAGACGACTTTTTTAATTCTGTAAAAAATATAATGCTTTACAACTGAAAAGAATTAACTTTCGACCAAAAAAAGTTAATTTTTTTTATTGGGTTCTGCTATATTAGTTCTTATTTAAACGAAAAAATGAGAAAAGGGGGAACTTCTATGAAAACAGGCGAAAAAAGGAATTACGAGTGTAGTTCAATAAGTCCTTAGAATGAAGTATAAAAACAATTTTTTTTGGGTAAATTTTTTTTTATTTTTCAACATAATCTCCTTGGAGCTCTATAC
>NC_046665.1:63263723-63266622 GCF_010883055.1 Belonocnema kinseyi
TAGTCGGGAGTGGTGCTGACTGAAAACAGATGATTTGGAGCGATTCGCGCGCCATCTGTTGGTCATTCTAAGGACTTATTGAACTACCCTCGTATTTGAAAAAAGAGAAAAGTGTGGAGTAGTGGAAAGAGTACAAAGTGAATAAATAAGTAAATAAACCGAAATAAAAATTCAGCGCAATGAAGCAACTGATGTTATTTAATAATATAAATTTTGACAATTCACAAAAATGACCTATTTAGTTAATCGTATTACTGAATTATGAATTTATTATGCGAACTATTTATAATAAACTATACAAATTTAAATTACGTTTATAGAATTACTATGGAAAATGTCTAAAAAGAAAGTTTTCGTTGTCAAATACAGAAGAAACTTTAATATTTATACAGTCCATCAAAGCAAGCTTTAAATTTTAAAATATACAGTAGAAGAGAATCATTCATATTCGAAGAAAAAATCAACTTCAAAATTCTCAATGTAAATTGATTCTCGATATTTTTAAGATGATGATTGATAACACTGAGCACAATTTCAAACTTATTTTCTTAAAGGACAAGACGATTTTTATTTCAAAAGTAGCAACAAATCTAAAAAATTCTCCATTTTCAAACAAATTCCCGACTTTTTTCCGGTACTCAAAATTACAGACTTATTCCCGGTTTTTTCGAGAGAAAAAACATTCCTTTCAAGAATTTATGCATTATAGCAAAGCTTGGCAAATTTCTTAACTCGTTTTATAATATTCTTATCAACAAAAAAATAAACAAGCAGCCTTCCATCTTATTTGTCAGCAATGCCTAAACCTGCATTCCCGATATATCATAATAATAAGAAGTATATACATTAAAGGTCATAGCTATAGTAAAGATGGAAATTTTTCTCCAACACTCTAGAAGAAGAGTCTTTGTGAAACAGGGGTTGAAGTAAAATGCTTTGAAACTATAGCATTGGAATTTCTACTATGAAACGTGGAAAAGAACACAAAGAAAGCAAGTACCTGGAGGAAATAGTGAAAGTGGAGAGAGAGAGAGAGAGAGAGACGTGGCTCGGAAAAAAGGTCAAATAGAAGGAAAGATGTAAAAGTTGCAAAATGTAAAAATTGGAGAGACCAAAGTAGCTTGAAGCTCGTAAGATTCCTCTTGGCATCCGACTATTAAATTTCAATGTTCATGTCTTGGGAGAAGAGCTATCCACCTATCTACTTTGCTCTTTGCATGTGGCAAAGATACTAAGGACACATCAAGAGGTAGGAATCGAGAATTGTGATTTCGAAATTTCAAGCCTTTCCCGCCTTTTTAGGCTAAATTTTGTAAGTTATTTTTCTCAAGGGATTCAGTAGGTGAAGACTATACCCTAATCTTTGACCTTCGGCGTTTCGACCTTCATGAACTATTTTTTAATAAGGAGCCGTCCACAATCTATCGAATCAATTCGATGGGGAGAAGAGATCATGCTGAACCTATTGTTAGTAAGTAAAGAAGAGGGGGGGGGAGTGAATTAACGTTAAAAATTTAGATAACGATTAGTATGTTTCCTGATGACAATTTGAAAGAACTCTTTATTTTAAAATCTGTTTTTAAATAACGTACCTTTTTCCCCCTTTTTTCGTTTCTTGCTTGAATGCGAACTAAGTTGATAGAATGCAACAATAGAAATAAACCAATTTTAGTTCAAAAGTCTGCTATTATATTTTTGGCTTAAAATTTTTTTCGATTGATTAATTTTTGGTCGAAAATTAATCTCCTTGGTTGGCAAATTAATCCTTTTGCTTAAAATGCAATTGTTTCGGTGTAAATAATTCTGGTCTGGTTGTAAATTAATTTTATTTTGGCTAAGGATTCAACAGTTTTGTATATAGATAAAGCTGTTCAGTTGAAAATAAGCTTTTTTGTTGTAAATTCTTTTTTTTGACGATTCATCATTTTATTGGAACATTCATCCCTTGAGATAACAAGAGATATTTCGGGTTTCAATCGTGTAAAAAACTACGAATTTTCCCGACGTTTCATGAAAATTGCAGTTCACTTCTACAGAGCTGTCCATTTTTGGTTAAAAATTCATCTTTTCCATTTGAAAATTCATGTATTTTGCTGGTAATTCATGTATTTCGTTAAAAATTTAGCATCTAATCTAAAATAATTCCAATTCGAAATTTTAATATTTTTGTACAAAGTTGACAACTTCACTACCTCGAAAATGGACTAAACCAGCATATTTTTATTACTTTTTACCATCACATTAACGATGTTTGATTTGAGCGCGTAAAATATGCCAGTCGGTAAAAAATGAAAATTATAACCATAAAAAAAATAAAGATATTGATTACGAATAATGATTTTCCCAGCATTTGATTCATATGAACGATGAAATATTCATAACAGGAACATTTTTGAAAAAAACATTCATATTATAATCTTAAATACAAAATTATCTTCTAGATTTTAACGGTGATGGTTCATAATAGTACTGTGAGTCATTTCTAAAGACATTTTTTTTGAAGCGTGAGACGATATTTATTGCAAAAGTAAACACAAATCTTAGAAAATCAGGTCTGTGGACACACCATGAACACAGAAAAAACTGGGGGTAGGCAATGTTGCAGGTAATTGGTCAAAAAAGGTAAGGTGCTAGATGGGTACATTAAACTAAACTGAGGTAAACTTTTCGTGGTGAATCGCGGGTATGTCGCGCGGACTCCATTAGAGGCAGCACGTTACAATTCTGAAACCAGGGAAAGTTTACCTCAGTTTAATGTAATCAACTGATTATTACCCTGTTCTTAAGATCACCTTCAACGTCTCGTACCCCTAGTTTTTTCTGTGAACGGTCACTAATCCTCACTGATTCAAGTTCACTATACTTTTCACTTTTTTCTGATTTAGTATTTATCTCTGAA
>NC_046665.1:63266722-63273545 GCF_010883055.1 Belonocnema kinseyi
CCAGACTTTGTAGGAACTCTGAGAGTATTTAAATTGAAATTGAAGCTTCCGCCACCTCCATGGACGTATCGATATCCCAGCTCGGGATTCTCTAAAAGCCAGCATCGTTCTAAGTAGAAGCAATGCCGCGGCGCACTTTGGAAATTGGCTTCTAAATCGCGAAGGTGATTTCGATCCGGCGAGTTCGTAAATTATCGGCCCTAGAGAATAGCCGGGCTGGGTTACTTTTTTTATCATCTCTTCCCTTTCGCTCTTGCCATTTATGCTCTCTGTACCCGCCTTCCTCTCTTCATCTGTCTTCTCCAGGGGTAACCCACTCGAGATCTTATCTTCCTTGGCTCAAGGCATCTCGAAATTTAAATAACGATTGCTTTATTAATAACACCGTTGCGTCCAGCAATTGTTGGTTGTCAGAAGGCGCCATGCATAATTTCAGACACACTCGCCGACACACTTTCCTGTTGAAGAGGCGAGCCATTATCGGCTCGTTTGCTAAGACACTCTAGTTTGAGTCAACCTGCCAACTTTAATGACTCGCAGAAGGACCACTTCAGTTCACTCAATTCTTTAGTGGCAGAAATTGGAAATCATTCACAATAGAGAGTTGAGGAATGGACGAGGAAAAAATAACTTGTCCAAAACCACTATGGACTAATTACTATTGCGCTTTATTACGCATCATGACGCCTTTAGGGAGGCCGCGAAACGTCCGTTTCAAAATTCAATTAATGATTGATTAATATTTGAAAATTTCAAATTTTTTTTGAACCAATAAAAATTAGTTTTCCGTCATAAAAGATCATTTCCATAACAAAAGAACAAATTTTTAACGAAACAGTTGAGTCTTTGAACATGGAAGGCGCCATCTTAAAAAAAATATTTTAGTTCTTACCCAGATTGCTCAATGTTTAAACAAATAGTTGAATTTTCAAAAAATGGTTGGATTTTCAACCTACAGAGAAGAATTTTCAAACAAAGGGTCGAATTTTTAAACATAAAAGATTTAATTTCAATCAAAATCAGTTGCATTTTGAGCCACATAATTGAAGTTTTTACGAGACTGTTAAATTTTCAAGAAAAAAATTTAATTTTTTAAAAAACATTAGGACTTGGAACAAAGAGTTGAATTTTCAAGACGATAGTTGAATTCTCATTGAAAAATAATGAAATTTGTATCAAAATAGGTGAATTTTAATAATAAAAATAGGAATATTCAACCAAGGAAATGTAAACCTCATCCAGAAACAGTTGCACTTTCAAAAAATTGCTCAACTTTCAACAAAAACAAAATTAATTTTCAACCAAGCAGTAAACTAGACGAATTTTTAACTAAATAGTTACATTTTCAACAACGAATATAAATGATCAACAAAAAATATTCTGGTCGATATTTCCACCAAAAGGATGACATTTCTACAAAAGAAATTAATATCAAGAAAAAAAAGACAAATATTCAACTAAAAGATTTAATGATTTACCAGAAATGCCAGTTTTTTCAGTTAACAAAGTTAATTTTAAACAAAAGAGAAAGATTTTTTACATATTAGTTTAAACAAAGATATTTTCAAACAAAGAGGTATTTCTTAGGGCAGAAAGAACAAATTCGTCCAAATTGTCGAATTTTTAAAGAAAGAAGATTAAGCTTTCACCAAAAGCAGTTTGGTTTTGAAACGAAAAGCTGAATTTTCAACAACAAATTTATTTTCAACCAAACAGCTTCATTTATCAATAAATATTTAAATTTTTACTAAATCTGATCAGTTTTCAACAAAATTACTGAATTTTTAACCTATAAAGATGATTTTTCAAGTAAAAAGGCAATATTTGATATTTAAAAAAAAATAAATAAATTTTCGCCCAAAAGAGGTGAATTGTTAAACCAAGAAACAAGTTTTCAATCAAGAAGATTAAATTTTGATTAAAATATGATAAAATTTGATAAATATATATAACTTAACAATAAAGAATAAACAAGTTACGTTTTCATTCAAAAGAATTAATTTTCAAAAAAAAGTTTTCAACAAAATAGATTGATTTTCAACCAGAAAGATCAATTTTGAACTTAAATGGTGAACTTTCTAACCAAAAAAGGCAACAAAAGTTAATTTAAATTGCTAAACCAAACGGTTGCATTCTTATCTAAAAAATATTAAATGTCTACTATAACAGATGAATTTATAAACAAAAAAAAAGAATTTTTTAAAATAGTTTAGTTTAGTTTTAGTTTTAGTTTTAGTTTTAGTTTTAGTTTTAGTTTTAGTTTTAGTTTTAGTTTTAGTTTTAGTTTTAGTTTTAGTTTTAGTTTTAGTTTTAGTTTTAGTTTTAGTTTTAGTTTTAGTTTTAGTTTTAGTTTTAGTTTTAGTTTTAATTTTAGTTTTAGTTTTAGTTTTAGTTTTAGTTTTAGTTTTAGTTTTAGTTTTAGTTTTAGTTTTAGTTTTAGTTTTAGTTTTAGTTTTAGTTTTAGTTTTAGTGTTAGTTTTAGTTTTAGTTTATATTTAGCTTTAGTTTTTCAAACTAAGCAATATTTCAGGTGAATTTCTAAGATAAAAATATGAAGCTTCGACAACAAATTCATTTTCTACAAAAAAAAAGAATTTTCAACAAAAAAGGATGACGTTTCATCTAAATTGTTCAATTTTCAATAACAAAATAAATTTTGTAACCTGACGATTAATATTAAGAATATAAAATTGTTTGAATATTGAAATAAGAAAAAGAATTTTGGCCAGTAGAGGAAACCTGTATAACGTATTCAATAATTAAATCCTTTCTGACCAAAACGCATCCCATCAAATGTATCACAATTGTTAATTTTTGATAAACTGTTTTCTTACAAACTCAGTACTGAAGTACTATTGAAAAAGTTGGAGCAAAAAAGGTTATGCTCAGATAGAAAATATTTCGAGCTGTAAATTTATTCAATAAATTGTTTATAACAATTTTTAATTTGTTTATTGGCCGTGGCTTTGTTTACCTAAATCTGGTATAAAGTAACCAAATTTTTCGGTACGAATAGAGGGAGGTTGGAGAGGGAATCTATTTATAACAAAAATTTTAGTACGAACAGGCTGATTTCTTTTATACGTGAAGATAATCAATGTTCATTAGCTTGGAACCTTAATTAAATATTCGTATTAACTTGCTTCCAACAGAACTTTATAAAGAAATGAAAATGTTCACGAATAAACGTTTTCTTTGGCAGTTAATTCTATATTTTTTACAAAGAATTAAATATATATTCCTTGTTATTAATTTAAAATCTAATTTGTGCTTTATACATAACTATTTGTGGATGTAAATAACTTATAGAAATTATAAAAAATAACTTGTGCATTCAATAATTTATTTATGCTTCTGACGTATATATGCACGAATTCTGACCAATAACGATTTTGTTTGAGCCATTCTCTTTGAGATCGAAAATCGAAAGTCCTCGGAAATGGAAGTGGAAATTATTGCCATAACGGATAATTTGTATAAATGAAAAGATAGAAATAGTCTACTAAGTTCATTTCTCGAAAGACATAATCAACTATTTTAAGGAAAAGAGCGTCTCATAAAACTGGAAAGATCTCTTACAAAACCTTTAAATTTATAACCGAGAATATGATTTTTTAAATCAAATTTTACACTCAAAATGGTGCATGTCGAGATCCTTTATACTGGGTCATACACATAATAGAACGCATTCAAATTTTAAAGCAACTGGATATATAGATTTTCAATTAAGGATGTACAATGTACAATCAATCTGAAAATTTGTCTTTCTTTAAAATAATTTTTAACATCAACAAAAAAAGATCTATTATTAATTTCTGTAAATCTTGATGGAGGCTTCTAAGCATACTACAGAAAAAAATAATGCTGGTTAAAATTGTTTATTTAACAGTAGTTATTTCAAGGTTTTGTTTTCCCTTTCTCGTTAGGGAAAAGTTACAATTTTTATTTAATCTTAATTATCAAGTCCTCATTTTATTTTTGGAAGGTTTTCCTACAATTCTGTTTGGGTGGTGGTAATTAAAATTTAAAATCTGATTGTTCATAAAAATAATAACTGTATGAATTCTCAAATAATTAAAAAAAATAAAATTAATCGAAATAGAAATGTAGAAAATCCATCTAAGAATAAAATAAGGCCTTGATCACAAGGATTAAATAAAAATTGTAACTTTTTCTTAAAGTGAAAGGAAAAACTAAACATTTAAATCACTACTGTTAGATAAACAAGTTGAACCTGATTTTTTTAAGTGCGCTTAGAAGCCTCCATTAAGATTTACAGAAATTAATAATAAATCTTTTTTGTAGATTTTATAAATCATTTTAAAGAAGGCCAGCTTTTGAGATTGACTGCACCTAGTGTACATCCTAAAGAAACTGAAAAAGTTCCAGCCCTTTAGAATTGAACAGGGAACCAATATTTTGATTCTATAGTACACTGGGCGAAAATTCAAGATGATCACCCGAGTCGAAATATAGCCCCTACTTTGAGACTCTTAACGTTAATATTTGTAGGGGCTTAGTATTTTTTCTAATTTATCGCTCCACACTCTACCTTCCTGTACAGAATAAAATTATTTGACGAAAAATTAACGAAATGGAGCAAGAAGAAGACATACTGGTATTTGCGTAATGTTTCAAGTTATTTTGCACAATGGAAAAAATATCCATGAAATTCTATAAAACTAATCCTATAGTAGAGGATACGGTAGGTAGTTTAATAAAAGTTAAAATCGTCTTTGTTTTACATTGCGTTGAACTAGTCCCGAAGCTATAGAGAACAATTCTATAAAATCATAACCTATTTTTCGCCACAAAAAAAAAATAATTTTCTGTATTATTATATTATTACTATTATACTCTAATATTTGTTCACATGTTTAAGGACACAATTATTTACTATTACACAATCACTACAATATTTATGATCGCACGCTATGAAAAAGTTTTTATTCGTCGCGGGGGTTCGACCCTACAAGTTTCGCATTCCTAACGCCTAAAGCCTCTCGGCTAGCCTAGCTTGAAGTATGCAAAAAAAATCTGAAATATATCCTACAGCTGTGCAAGGCCATCGGCAAATTTTTGTGACCCATTCTGTATTGCAACGCTTATAATAATATATCTACTAAGATTTTAGGTTTTAGAAATATTAAAATTATTCTTGTATATTTTATGTGCTTAATCAAGATTTAAACTTAATCCAAAAATATTTCAAGATATTTTAAAAGATTAAAAAAAATTTAATATATAATTTCAGAAATTTAATAGGTTTTAAAGGATTTCCACAAATTTCCGAAGATTTCAAAAGATTTAACAGACTTTAAAGTTATCAAGAACATTATTCATATTTTAGAATTACCTTAAAATCTTAAAACTCATTTAAATTCTACCGAAATTCCTTTGAACTTCTTAAAAATTACTTAAAATCATTTAAGTTCATTAAAAATATCTTAAACTCTCTTAAATAATTCGAAAAATTTGGAATTCGATTATAAACTTAAAAAAATTTTTAATCAAATAACTCCTTTTAAATCCCTTGAAAATATCTTCAAATACATAGGAAATATTTTTAAATTATGTGAGGATCCTTAAACTATTTTGAATTTTTGAAAAATCACTAAAAAATTCAAACCATATTAAATCGATTAAAATGCCAGAAAATCCTTCAAAATGACAAAATCTTTTCAACTCATAAAAAATATTTTAAAGTCTTTAAAATCTCTGGAAAATTTTTGTACTTTTTGGAATTCTTCTAAAATCTTTTTAAATTCTTTAAAATTACTTGAAATCTTTTGAAATTCTTTTTTAACCTTTAATCTTTTTTAATTCAAAAGAATTGTTAAATCCCGTTAAATGACTTTAAAATTCATTAAAATCCTTTTAAACACTTGAACACATATTGTAGTTACAGAATAATACATAAACTCTTTTGAAATTCCTTAACATTTTTTAAAATCATTTTTAATAATTTGGAATCTTTAGAAACTTGTAGAGCGCAAAGAGAAATTAAGGAATATGTCAGAATATTTGTGAACATTTATGGATATTTATCCATAAATGAATATCCAGAATACCAAGAATATTGAAAAAATACGTGTATGGTAACATTTAGTGAATGTATCAGGAATATTGGAGTGATCGACCCCTCGACATATATGGTAGAAATAAATTCGTTTAAGAATCTGACATTTTGAAGAAACAATTTATTATTTTAAGAAAATGTTACATCCAAATCTTTGGCATATATGTATAACCATCGGTAATCTTAAAATATAAAATTTAACATTTTTAAAAATCTACGGAGAATATAGAGCTCTAAATGAGACATTAGTAAAACTCAAGAATATAGAGGCAAGACAAAGTAGGGCTTATATTTCGATTCGGGCAAAGACTGAAAAATTAATGAACAGATTTGCAAAATGTACTTATTTGAATTTTTGAAATGTATTTTTTTCAGTAGATAGATTTGATTTCTTATTGTTATAAATTATTTTCTAGCATATTCTTTTTCGTAAATGACCCTGAGGTATTAAAAGTATTTTTCTAATGTGCTAGAAAAAAATCATCTGAAGATCACAATTATTTAAAGAAAATGATTGATTATACGTTGCTCTAACAACTTGGCGATACTACTTCGCGTTGCATATTCGCGTTTCAGATGGCGCTATTGTCGAGATCAAATATAGGTTCATTTGGTCGGACGAAATAATCCGAACAGTCCCATCCAGTGATCCCAGATCTGAAACGAGACGTGGTCCAATACTACGGCACGTCTATGTCCGTGTGAATATGGTAGGAGACGATATAAATGCCTGCGTTGCGCGCG
>NC_046665.1:63273645-63276619 GCF_010883055.1 Belonocnema kinseyi
AAAGAAATTAAAGAAATTGGTGATTTTAGAATTCATCTCGTTTGGATAAAAACTCAATTATTTGATTGAAAAATTAATTATTTTGTTGAAAATGTAACTATTCTGTAAAAAAAAGTCCTCTTTTCTATCAAAAGTTTAACTACTTTGTTAAAATTTTTATTTCCTTTAGTTGAAGGTTCATCTCTTTCGTTGAAAATGCATTTTTGAAACTGACAATTAATCTATACCATTTTTGGTTATAAAATCATGTATTTTGTTAACAATTCGTCTTTCTTTGTAGAAATTAAATTGCTTTATGGAAAATTTATACTTTTTGATTAAAAATTACATTTTTCGGTTGAATTATCAACTGTTTATATTTTTTGGTTGCAAAGTCGTTTTGTTTTAAATGCAACTTATATTGTTAAAAATTAAAATCATAATTTTTGGGTGGAAAATTAAATTATTCACTTAAAGTTAAACTACTTATTAAAAAAATTAATTTTTTCTTATTAAGGATTCATAATTATAGTTGAAAATTCAACTATTTGCCTTTAAATTAGGTTAAAAATTCAGCTTTTTGTAAATAATACTATTTTTGACTTTAAAATTTAAAAATTTATTAAAATTAAATTGACCTTTTTTTGTAGAAATTTAATCTTTTTGATTGAGAGTGTATCATTTTGGGTCAGAAATGCAATTGTTTGGTTAAAATATGAACTGTACATCTTCTTGGGTTTAAAAGTCGATTATTTCACTAAGAGTTGAACTACTTTGTAAAAAAAATACTTTTTTTTAACAAGGTTTTTCAATTATGGTTGCAAATTTAACTATTTGGTTCAAAGTTTAACTCTTTGATTGAAAACTCATATTTACTCGCTTAAGAAATTCAACTTTTTGTAGATAATTCGTCTTTTTGACTTTAAAATTAAATAATTTCGTTTAAAATTCATGTATTTTATTTGAGATTTGTCTTTTTTGTAGATCATTAATTTTCTTGGTCGAAAATTCATCTGATTGGTCGAAAAATCAACAACTTTGTTAAAAATAAATTTTTTCCGTTAAAAACTATTTATCTTTATCTGAAAATGTAACTATTATAGGATTGATTAGAAATTAATCGTATATATTGGTTAAGTTTGAAAATGGTTTTTTTTATAAAAAATAAATCTTCTTGGTCAAAAATTCACCTTTTCCCTTAAAAATTTAACAATTTTGTTGAAAATTCGTTTTTTCCTTGTTCAATTCAATTTTTTATCACAGCTTTTATCTGGAAATTCAACTATTCCATTTTTGGTTAAACTTTATCCTGTGAATTGTATTAGTTAAAACACCAATTATTTGTTAGAAAATTAATTTATTTGTTTTCGATTATGACTTGAAATATTATTTCAGTCTAAAAAAAATGTATTTTCAGCCCATTCAATTTGAAATTTTTTAATTAAAAAAAGAATATTTCGTTAATTATCAGCAATATTTGACCGTTCATTTAAAACAATCCATTACAAGCAACTGTTAAAAACTATACAAATTTGAACAGAATGGTTCGACATAGAAGGCCTTGAATTGTTAAATTTGTAATTAGCTAAATTTTAAGTTCAAACGCTGCAATTTTAATTTAAAAAAAGATTCAAAATTAATTTAAAACTTGAAATTATTTCAAATAATTTGAAACACGATTTAGACTTTTGCAGCTTAAAAAAAATAAGCTTTTTGAGAATTGTACAGCATTTAAAAAGAATAACAAAAATTGTTGCGATTGCTAAGAACATTGAAAATGATTTTTTATTTTGACAAATAAATTTTAAGTGAGTATTTGAAAACATTTTAAAAATTAAAAAAAAAAAATCCGGAAGATTTTAAGGAAATTTTTTTATTTTGCATTTTTTTTTTAATTTTAGGAAAAATCTAATTAACAAAATATAGCAATTTTCAACCCAAAAGTTTGCTTTTTAATAAATTAAATTAATTTTCTATCAAATAAATGGTGTTTTAACTAATACAATGTACAGGATGAAGTTTCAATCTAAAATTGAATAGTTCAATTTCCAGATAAAAACTATTAATTTTTAATCAATCCTAGAATAGTTACATTTTCAGATAAAAAAAAATAATTTTTAATCGAAAAAATAAATTTTCAATAAAGTTGTTAAATTCTCAACCAATAACAGGAATTTTCGACCAAGAAAATTAATGATCTACAAAAAAATACAAATTTCAAACAAAATACATGAATTTTTAACGAAATTATTTAATTTTAAAGTCAATAAAGTTGATTTTTCTCAGCAAAAAATATGAGTTTTCAATCAAAGAGTTAAACTTTCAACCAAATAGTTAAATTTTTAATCATAATTATAAAACCTTGTTGAAAATAACAGTATTTTTTCACAAAGTAATTCAACTCTTAGTGAAATAATCGACTTTTAAGCCTAAAAAGATGTACAGTTCATATTTCAACCAAACAAGGTCAATTTCCAACAAAATATATGAACTTTCAACAAAATTATTTAATTTTAATGTTAAAAAGAGTATCATCTGCAATAAAGCTGAATTTGTAACCCAAAAATATGATTTTTCAACCAAAATTTTTATTGTCGACCAAATAGTTTAACTTTCTATCAAATTGTTGACTTAACGCCTAAAGATGCAATTTTAACAGAAAAGTAAAATTTTTAACAAAATATTTAATTTGAAGGCAAATAGTTGAATTTTCAACAATAATTATGAATCCTCAATAAGAAAAAATTAATTTTTTTACTAAGTACTTCAACTGTAAGTGAAAGTTAAAGTATTTGGTCGACAATTAAAATTTTCGTTGAAAAATCATATTTTTGTGTTAAAAATTCAAATTTTTTGTAGATAATACTCTTCTTGACTTTAATATTAAATAATTTTTTTGAAAGTTCATATATTTTGTTGAAAATTGACCTTGTTTGGTAGAAATTTAATTTTTGGGTTGAAAATGTATCATTTTTGGTCAAAAATGCAATTGTTT
>NC_046665.1:63276719-63293922 GCF_010883055.1 Belonocnema kinseyi
CGCGCGCAACGCAGGCATTTATATCGTCTCCTACCATATTCACACGGACATAGACGTGCCGTAGTATTGGACCACGTCTCGTTTCAGATCTGGGATCACTGGTCCCATCAGCTTATTCGCGTGTGTCTCTCCCTTGGAGTGAACTGCCAGAACGTCATGACGCACTTACCTACCCACGTTGGCTGTTACGGTACAGCATTTTACGCTGTGTCCTGTAGTATAAAGCAACTTTTTAACTTACGGTAATATTTTATTTTAAATTAAAACCAAAGTTATTTTTTCATGGAAACGACGTGACATTTTTCAGCTTTCTAAATAACTTTTGTTTAATGAAGAATGATCATCGAAACTTTGTCAATAGATCAATCGACACATCTCCAAGACGCGAACAATTATATAAAATTCATTACTGTTATATTCCTAATAAAAAATTCTTTTATAAACCAGATAAATAATTGTTTCAAATACGCGAATAAATATATCATATATATTACTCTTGCATTCCTAATATGAACAAAAGTCTTTCTCATATAAATAGAATAAATATATTTTTTTAAGACTACATAAATCGGTACTGTTGATTTATAAAATATTGAATACCAGGTCGTTCAACACATCCCGATGATGCGAACAAATAAGCCACATCAAGTAATGTCGTATTATGAACATGAGAAAGGTAAAAAAACAAACCAATATAGTATTGTATTACTTTAAATATAAAAAATGTTCTCATATAAACAAGGTAATTTTTTGTTTGAATCTCGAAATTAAAAGATGCAATTTCAAATTTGCCTCTCTAGCTCAAACTGATTTCAGACCAAAATATTAATCTGAGCTACAATTCGTACAATTTTCGAAATATGGTGTACAGCAAAAACTACATATACATATGCATGCACAAGGATATAAAAAAAAGTATTTTCGAATGCCTGAAGTGAAATTAAAAATTCAGGCAGTCACAAACGATCCTCTATGAGGAAGCAAAAGTATTAAAAATAAATAAAAAATCTTATTTATCGCACGATAACTCTCTAATCAAATGAACGGACCAAATCCATGTTTTGAACACTTTTTCTAGGTCCTAGAAAAAGGACGAGTTCGTCAACCAGCCATTTTTGTCACAAACTTAAAAAGTGAGCGCATTTTGAAAATTGTTAAGACCACCTTTTTTCAAAATTTGAAAATTCTATGTACGGATATTTATAGCATTAAAAAGGACAAACAATTTCTCCTTATAAATTTTTCAATTAAAAAGACAATTCTTAGAGTTATAGCATTTCCAAAGTTTTTAAAATCAACCGGAAATAAAAATTTTAAGCCAAAAAACGCAGGATATGAAAAAAAGTCAAGAGAAGAAAAACATTGCATTTTGAAAGCCCTACAAGATTATCATAAGAATTTTTTAGATTTTCCTGGAAAATCGAAAATTCAAATTTTAATTGCATAAAAATAATGAAAAATAAAAAATCCATTTTTTGATCAAGCTATGTACGACACGAAAAAAGATGATTCAACAAAAATTGTTTTCCCAAAAAAGATCTCAAATTTCATTAAAAATCACTTCTTGATAGAAAGCGTACTTTTTGTTTTATTCGTGAAAAATAACATTGAAAATAAAAAACATTTTTTTTAATGTGTGGAGAAACGACGAAAGTGACGATGCAAAAAGATTTAACAAAACCTGTTTATAAATTTCTGTCGAAAATCGAGCGTGCAGCGCGAGTGTCACGATGAGAATGTGTACCTCAAAGCCCAGAAAGCTTTAAGAAACTTAAATTCAGAAAAAGAAGACCCATACAAGTACTGCCATCCAAAAGAGATCTTTTTGATGAAGTTTTATTCAAACATTCCAAATGCAAAGAATAAATAAATATCCGAGCGCGAAGTGCGAGGTGACCCATTATCGAGCGCGAAGCGCGAAAGCCGACCATCGCGCACCACGGACGCGCTCAAACTGACGAGCGAAGCTATCCGCGCACGATAAGAATGTCAGATTTTTTCATGACAGTTCGTCATTTTTGCCTAAAGTTAAACCATTCCATAAATTCCATTCTATTTCTAAGGACTCCCTCAGGAGATTAAAACGTAAACAGAAAGACATTTTAGTATGCAAGATTGTAAAAACCATTTTGCTTGCTTAACTGCAATATTTTCTTTTAAATCAATTATTTTGTTGAAAATTCGCCGTTTTCTTGATTAATTCGAATGTTTTGGATTTGAAATTCATATCGTTTTTCGTTTAAATATAAAAAATAATTCATCTTTTGTTAACAAATCATGTTTTTCGTTTGTAAATCCAAATTTCTTGGTACAAAATGGAACTTCTTTGTTAAAAATTAATTTTTTTGGCGAAGATTCATAACTTTAGACGAAATTTCATCTCCCAAGTTTAAAATTTTACTGTTTCATTAAAAATCGTTTTATTTTTTGAGTTGAAAAATGAACTATCTTTATAGAAACTGCAACTATTTGTTTAAAAATGAATGTTTCAGATTAAAATTTATACTTTTGGAAGTTTACCCGAGTCGAAGTTTCGTCGTCAGTTTCAACTTCTTTAAACATAAGCGTTATTCAATGTAAGGTGAAAATATTGAAAACCATAGTTTTGACTTATTACACTTTCAACTCCGCAAACTGACAAAGTTGATCTTACTGATTTATTCTTCATTTTAACTTCAAACCATGTTATCCCCCATTTCATGTAGGCAGTCAATGAATTAATTCATTTCAAGAATCATTCTTTGCACCCTTTTGATAAATTTGGATTTTTATCTAACTGTTTTTATCAAATCGGAAACAATTTATCCCATACTCTACCCTCTCGGGGCGGTAGGAGAGGGGGTAACCAATGTTTTTTATTGCAGATTCAGATTCTCCATTATAAAAAAAAATAAATATTTCATTCGAAAAACTGTTTTCGATTCACGACAGACGGCGCTGCATTTGCAAAAAATTACATTGTTGACTGACCTAGGCATGCGGTGCCAAACGAAAGTAAAACAAAGTTTCTTATTTCTTTATTTTATTTAAACCAAACGAAAAGAAATGAGAAGACTTTGAATTAATTTCCTCAAAATTTTATATTTATTTTTGAACGGCGCCAGGTACAGAATTTGGAATGCGGAAGCCGCAACCACATTCCACCCCCGGTCACCTAACTCTCGGTTGCGCGAATTGAAAAAAAATGTTGCATAAAAGTATAAGTATTTTGTAATGGAGAATTTGTGTGGGTATTTCTTCAGATATTTTAATGTGACAAGATGAAAAGAACACCCTGTTTTCACGTGTGTATGTATGCGTCTATTGAATTCTAAGCCTTTTAGTGTCACTTAAAGCTAATATGTTAAGACAAGACTTGTGTAAAAGTACTGCAATCATGAGAATATTCATACTTTTCTAAATTGTTAAGTATTGTATTTGAAAATTTAAGCATCAAAAACATAAGTATATTCAAAGAAAATAAAAAAACAGCTAGACGCAGGCAGATACAAATCAAACAATTTCACATGGGTGCAAAGGATGATTTGTGAAATGAATTAATTCATTGGTTGCTTACGTAACTGGAGTTAAAATGAGAAGTCCGCGTTCAAAAAAATATATTGAGTTTTCTAATTTATTTACTCCACTTTAGCCATTTTCTCGGGTGGGTGAAGGGTGTGTTAAAAATCAAAATTATTTCAATTAATTAGCTATCCTGAAAACAATAATCACGTTGAAAAAGAACGTGAAATGGGATAACATGGTTTGAAGTTAAAATGAAGGTTAAATCAGTAAGATCAGCTTTGTCAGTTTGCGGCGTTGAAAGGGAAAGAAGTCGAAACTACAGTTTTCAATATTTTCAACTTGCATTATGTAACGCTTACGCTTAAAGAAGGTGAAACTGACGTCGAAACTTCGATTTACTTCATAAGGGCGATAAATTTCTGTATTTCATTATCTAGTTTAACAAGATGGAATACATCCATGCTGCCGCGCTGGAGACCCGTGTTCGATTCCCACTAGCTTTATACTTTAATCCCATTTTTCTGTTTCAGCTTGTAATATAATATTGCAAAATGTATATAGTAATGTATAAACTATAATCATGTGTACTGTACAATTTAATTTAAATAAATATAGAGGAGAGTACCCAAATATGAGATACCAACTCTGTTTGGCCCATCACTCCAGACAAACTTTACTGCTAAATACATATTTAATGAATAATAAATAGGGTTTAAAGAATTCCCTTCCAAGAACTCGACCACCATCGATTTCACAAAAAGTTCGCCTATAATCTTTAAAAGCCCAAGAAAAAATTGGACTATACCACGAAATTACTCTTCCTTCTAGGGCTACAAGTTAGTGATAGAACCAACAGAGTGGGTTTCTTAGTTTAGCTGATACCTCGCTTTCTCATATTACGAGAATATCTCATATTCGAGTACTCTCCTCTAATAGTTAGAAACAGTTTAAAATCCCATAATAAGTCTGCATTTACGTTGCATGCTTGTGTGAAGGATAAGTGTGTTCTAACCTTCAACGCAACGCGACGCAGATTAAGTTTTTTTTTCGTCTGCTAATCTGACTCCATCATTTTTTACTAATTCGCTTACTAAATCAGTGTGCCGGTCTCTCTCGACGTCACTATAGTCCTTTGCAAATATTTCAATGTTCTGCAGATATGATTGCAAGAAATTTAGAATTTTCTTTTAACGAAATTAGTAAGTGGCTATAATACATAAATTGCTGCTTTACTAGTTACTACTCGAAGTAGTAAACGTTACAAAAGTTCCTCTATGTCCCTCTATTGAAAACTAAACAAATAAAATGTATTCTGATTTTAAGAAAATATTGCAGCAAAAGGATTCTCCGTGTATTCCTTAATGATTGTGAAAAACGCTGAAATGAAGATGAGATCACAATATCGTTTCACCTTCATTTCGGCTGCAAAACTTGTAAAAACGGCAATAACTACAACTTTTGCAGTAGAAATGAAGGCGAAAATACAGAGGCTGACATTGAGAGTTTAACTTCATTTCATCTTAATTCACCTTCAATGATGAAATAGTGGCTTCTCCATGAGTAGTCCCGGGAAGAAGGTCTTTATTCACTCATTCGAAGCTATAAAAAAATGATTCAAATAAGTCATAGGGTAACGGCTGAATCTTTCTGCGTTGAATCTGGAGACAATTAGAAGATTCTCCGTGCAATTGGCAGAACAATAGGCCGGTGCCGAAGGGGAGCGGGGGCAGAACGGTCCAGAGGTATAAAAGAATATGCCATTTTAAAGTTATTTTCTAACACCCAAATTTTTTATATAACATTCTGCTCATTATTCAAAACATATATTCGAAGAGGCAGAACAAAATCTCGGGGATAACATCCTGGTAGAACATCGCAAACTGCCCGGTTTTGACATAGATCATTGTGTGTCGGTTTACGGCCCTGACACTGCGAGCAGAGTTTTCATTTGTGCTCCGAAGACGATCAGTAACGTAACTAGAGACATAGTTTACGCCACTCTGCTCGCAGTATCAGGGCCGTCAACCGACGCACAATGACCAATATCAAAATCGGGCAGTTCGCGATGTTCTGCCAGGATTTTATCCCCGAGATTTTGTTCTGCCCCCCTCCTTCCGCACCGGCCTATTGTTCTTCCAATTGCACGGAACTTTGTCTAATTGTCTTGACATTCAACACAGAAAAATTAAGCCGATACCCTATGACTTATTTTAATCATTTTTTTTACAACTTCAAATGAGTAATTAAACACCTTCTCCTCGGGAACACACCTGGAGAAGCCACATTTGGTGATCAGTATATTCTCAACAATCAGGTAAATAGTGGCAGAATCGTTACCTAATAATTCGCCAAAAACGGCCTCGGCTCTTAGACTAAAAGTGAAAGAAGTTGAAAGTGACGACGAAACTTTGACTCGGGTATGGAGTTTAGGCAATTATTAAGGAGCAGAAAGTTCGTCTTTTTGGCTCGTCAACTCAACAAGTGGGTAGAAAGAAAGAACTATTTTACTGAAAATTTTGAAATATCAACTATTACATTTTTAATTCAGAATTCATATTTCTTAGTTTAAAATTCAACATATTGTTTAAAGGTTAAAACCATTTATTTAAAATTAATCTAGTTGATTTTAAATATTACTATTTTATTGAAAACTTCTATTTTTGGATTGAAAATTTAACTACTCAGTTCAAAGTTTAACTTATCTATTAAAAATTAATTTTTTGATTGAAGATTTATCACTTTTTTTGAAAATGTATCTCTTTATTTGAAAATGCATTTCACAGAAGATTGGCTCACTTGGCTTCAGAATTGAACAAGTTAAAAAAACGGTTTGGTCAAAAAGGCATCTTTTTGGATAAATTTAAGTATTTTAGAATTAAAATAAACTTTTTTATGATCAAAACTGAAAAATATTATATTTTTTCATTCAGAATCAATTTTTGGTTGAAAGTTCAAGAACTTGTACCAAAATGTTGCTAAATATTAATAAATAAATATATTATTCATTATAATTAATTACTCAATCATTAAATTAATAATTATACTAATAAGTTAAAGATTCTTATAATATTAAACATAATTTTTTAAATTAAAAATGCAAAATTTTTATATAAAATATTTGAGGAATTTAAAGTGTTTCAATTTGAATTTTATATCACCACCTATATAAATTTTATTTTAAATAAGTTTACCCTGTGAAGCTCTTTACCTCTATGAAGATGAGGTTCCTTAAATATGAAAAATTAGCTAAAAAAATTAATCGAAACCTTGTCAAGGATGTTATGGGGGAAGGGGGAGTTATTGGTTGAAAATTCTCGATTTCAAGTATTTCAGTGTGTTTTTCAAATTTAAAGGGGCAAAGGGAATTAGTTAAAAAGGGGATAGGCTGTAGTACCTAAATTTCTGATAGTAAACTAAGTGACTAAAAAATTGTGAATGTCGTATTTCTGAATTTAAAATTTTCCAATATGGATAATCGTTAAACTCAGCATGTGACTTTCAATTTAAAACGGAAATGTTAACACAAAGAAATAAAAAGTTTTGAAGAGAAAGTGATTTTTCTGAAAAAGATATTGTTTCCAGATATTGTATTTTTTTACACTTGACGCTACTTTTTTTGTTGAAATAATAGAAAAGATTGTTGTATCGAAGTAAGGTTGGGTGGGAGATCCAATCTCAATTTCTAGTCTCGAGAGACACGCTTACCTAGACCCACATTACCCCTCTGGTAAGTGAAATTTTGACTGTTCCACAAGGGTGGAAGATCCAATAATCCCTGGTTTGGACCTAGGCGCGTCTACTTAATCCACCGGGAATGTATTTACCCCTTCTCCCCCATCCTTTGATTCTCGCTGAAGAGATATCTCAATACCGCAAGGTTATTGCCTCGTATCTAGTCACGTCTTGAAATTATACCAATTCCATTTTATTTCTAAGAACTCCCCTAGGACATGAAACGTGAGCAGAAAGACATTTCCGTATACAGGGTTGAGAAAAATATATTTTTCTTTATTGGCTAACATTTAGCTCAAGAAGCCCTAGTGGCAAGATGTTACTTTAATGGATCTCAAATACAAGATAACGAAATTGAACACAAGAATTATTGCGAAAAAATAAATATTCTGTTTATATTACATATTTATCAAAAACCATGTCGAGTTATTATCCTTCTCATCAAAAATGTGGAGAAGCTTACTAAATCAGGGGGGTGTAGGTCAGGAAAACCTAGAAATGAGAGAAACGGACATTTTGTTAGACAACAAAAGTTGGGGAAAAGTCAGGGATTTAAAAAAAAGCTTGCAAAAATCAGTGAATTCCTATTAGGAATTTTAGGAACTTTAAATAACTTAACAAGGATTACAAATTATTAATTTTAATTTTTATTTTTTTATTCAGTTTGTAAAATATTCTTAATAAAAAGGTTACAAGATTAAGATTCTGGTCTTTGAACCTTAATGGTCACCGAAAATGAAAAATTAGTCAGGGGAAAATAAAGAAATTCTGAAAATGAAGCTTTAAATCCCCTGATCTTTCAACTATTTTGGTAAAAAAATTAACTTTCTATTGTTACGTAAATAGAGGCAATAGTCAAAAACTTCCAGGCTAAGGTATTTAGTCTGAGAGTTGTTGTTGACTTTTGTCTTTATTTATGTAATTAATACATTCCTAGAAATTAATTTTACGAAAGATTTAACATCTCATCCGTTTCTTCACCTTATAAAGTTTTCTTGAAAATAAATATTCTGGTGTTGAAAACTAAACTGAAATCCTTTTTGGTTGCAAATTAAACTTTTGTTGGTGTTGAGAATTCGCCTTTTTCATTGAAATACAAGTGATTTTTATTTAAAATTAAAATTTGTTTTGCTAGAAGTATCTACTGTTATATTATTCGTTTACAATTCATATTTTCTGGGTGAAAAATTAATCTAATAAGTTTACTTAAAGTTTCATCTATGTTGGAAAATTTAAATATGCTGTAAAATTTTTTTTTAAATTTTTTAAATGAAAATATTTTTTTTTATTTTGGTTGAAAATTGATTGTTAACATGCAACTTTTTGAATCGAAATTAAATTTTTTGTTGAAAATTGAACAGTTTCACAACAAACTTATATTCAGACTTGAAATTTTAACAGTTTAGATAAACTTATTTTTTCCTTCTTGATTGATAAATTTTTATTTTTGTAAAATTCTTTTTTTTTTAATTAATTTTTATGATTGAAAATTTAGCTTTCCACTTCTTTCTCCAAATTTACCTTTTTGAGCAGAAAATTAAAATATTCAATTTAAAATCCATTTATCTTGTGGCAAATTGTTAAAAAAAATTAATATTCTTAGTCGAAAATTCGTCTTTTTGGTTATGAAATTCATCTCTTTTGGTAGAAATTTCATGTATTTTATTGAAACATCATCTATTACATTTTTGTGAAAATTCATGTTTGTATATTGAAAATTCATCCATTTTGTAAATAATTCAAATTTGGTTGAAAATTCAGCAATTTTTTTTCATTCAGAGGATAGGTGTATTTCTAAAATATTCGTCTGTTCCGCTTGCAAATTCAAAACTTTGTTTGCAAGCATAAGTGCTTTGTTGAAAATTTCCTTTTTCGTTGAGAAGTCATATTTTTGGATTGAAAATTCAGCTGCTTAGTATAAAATTCTTCTTGAAGTTCAAAAATTTAAATTCAATTTTTACATTCTCATCATTTATGATTGAGAAAGTAATAGAATTGTCGGAAATTTGACATGACACATCTTCAACGGATCACCACGTTTCGAGACCCCCTGATTCCGAAAATCAGGTTTTCACGATGGCGTCTGCCTGCCTGTCTGTCCGTCCGTAAACACGATAACTCTCGGAAAAATGAACGAATCAAATTCATCTTTGGCATACTTTTTTTAGGTCCTAAAATAAAGGACGAGTCCGTGAACCAGCCATTTTTGATAAAAATTTAAAAAGTGAGCGTATCTTGAAAATTTTTTAGACAACTTTTTTCTGAATTTGAAAATTCTATGGACGGATATTTATAGTATTAGAAAGAATAAACAATTTATCCTGATGACTTTTTTCGATATAAAGAAAATTTTCAGTTATAGCGTTTTCAAACATTTTTTTAATCAATCGAAAATCAAAATTTGAAGCAGAAAAACGCACGATATGAAAAAAATTCTGGAGAAGAAAAACATTTTTTTTTGAAAGCCCTACAAGATTATCATAACCAACTTTTGGATTTTCTTCAAAAATCGAAAATTCAAATTTTTATTGTACAAAAAATAATGGAAAATAAAAGAATACGTTTTTTGTGGACAAACTATGTAGGATACCAGAAAAGATGGTTTAAAAGTAATCATTATTGGTTAAAAATTATATTGTTTGTTGTTGGAAAGATCATCTTTTATGTTAGAAATTTGATTTTTATATTAAAATATGAATTAAAACATTTTTTGTTGAGAACTTATTTTTTCAGGTTTACAATTTAATTATTTGAAGGGAAATGTAATAATTCTGTTAAAAATTTGTTTTCATAGTTGAAATATCAACTATTAGATTTTTCTTTGAGATTTCATGATTTCGTTGAAAGTTCAATTACCTGCTGAAATATTGTTCTTTTCGGCTTTTAAATGAATCTATTTGTTTAAAAATGTAGCTGTTTTTGGATTAACTTTAATCTTTTTGTTTTGAAAATTGGACTTTTTGGTTAAACGTTCAGCTTCGTAGACAGAAAATTTAACTAGATTGTTGAAAATTTCCTTATTTTGTTGAAAATTTAACTATTTTTTAAAAAGTAATATTTTATGGTTGAAAATTCAACTCTATTGTTAAACATTCGTCCCTTTGAAATAAAAAATCATCTCTTATGATGGAAAAGTCATCTTTTTCGGTTAAAATACATAAATAAGTTTTAAAAATTTCACTTGAATCTGAAATTGTTTAATTCCGTTTATAAAAGATTTTATTTTAATATTATATTTGTGTTTGAATAATAAAAGTCAGGGAAAATAAAAAATTAGAGAAATACAGATAATTTTAAAAATGCAGTTTTTCAGCGACCCTAAATAACCAGATGGAGTTAATTTCACGGATAAAAAAAGCGGGAGTAAGATAGTATACTCCAGTCAGACAACCTAACGCTTGCCTCCGGAACTTCCCTGGTAAATTTGCCAATTTATATGTTTGACAAACAACACGGCGGCGTGTCAACAAATTAAGTCTCGGTCCGCAACACAAAGATGGAATGGAGAGAGGCAGAAAGGGGAGGGAAAGCAACCGAAGAGGTCCCAGCGGTGAGCTTAAAGTCAATAAGAGCGCGACATCTCGAACAGTTAAGCCGGGAAAAAGAAGAATTTCTACGAGTTTCGCAGATTCCTCGGTCAAAAGATTTAATTTTAGGGGATTGACTGACGAATGAATCGTAGGATTTCAATGAGGAAAATACTCTGTCGAACTTGAGATAAAATGTTGTTTCACCCAGGGATAAATGTATGGAGATTAAGAATAATTGAACTTTAAAAAGTGGGATTTTAAAATACTAGTTTAATTTCCACATTTTTATTACGATTTAGCCTTAATCCAGACTACTACATTGAATACATCGGAACATATGTACCGTCTGTGGAGTGTCAACATTTGATGGACAGCTTGAGTGTCCCAGAATTCAAGCCGAGTGAACTAATGCGTATGAGCTAAGTAGATCCTTGTCATTGGTGCAGACTAGAGATTAAAAAGAAAACCTTATGATTTTTTTCTGCTTACCAATGATTCAGTAGGGGAAGGGTTAGAGGCCCACGGACAGCCATTTCTGATTAACATTATGGAGTGTCTATTTCATTATCCTGATGGTGTGTCTAAAGCCTGAATACAAAGAAAAAATTGTGGATGGTATTTGATTCTATCTAGAAGATCAAACGACCATCTAAATTTTCACACTCAAGGTTCGACGGTCCACTTTTCTCAATGTGGAAACTTTTTAAATAAGTTTCGTAGTTTATTTGTAAAAGAAAATATTCTTATAGGAAATCTAATTCCGTATCTTTTATTCTCTGAACAAAAAGGTTTTGGATTTTTCCGATTTCAAATTAAACTCGAAACTAAGTCTTTTAGAAAAGAAATTTTGTTTGTCTTTTCTGCTTCCAACCAGCTGCAGTTCAGCCAATTTTTAGAATCTATAAATGAGATTTATAGCAAATATACTTTATGATAGTCTACGAGCAGGATAGCAAATAACAATTGAATCTCTTTGTTTTAACGAAAGCTATACATTTTTACCTCAGACCTTGCATAAATCACCCTTTTATATCTTCAAAATCATGGGAAGTCTAGCGAATTTTGAACAACAAAAAAACTTCCGACGCTAGAAATCGCATCATAACTTGGGGACGAAATGTTTTATTTTTAGAGGAAATTAAGTGATATGTATTTTTCTGATTTGCAAGAAAAAACTGTTTTTTAAAGTTATATGTGTTTGAATGTTATGCTTTGTTTTTTCAAAGAATCGGATTTTTTTTCAAACCTATATAATTTTAGCCAAATTAGGATCTTTCTTTTTTATTATAATAGCGTTTATCGTCTTATTTTTTATTCCGCCGGAAAATGTAAAATAGTTTTACAATTAAGATAATGGTGGCTAATTTATTTTATGAATTTGTACCTTGATGATGAAGAAATTTTGTAACATACATGATAGCTAAATAACTTTTGTGGCCAGGAGAATTTTTTATTACAATCGAGTTTTGTACTTTATCTTGGGAATCATGAAAGACACGGAAAAATATTAAGATAAAAGTTAATTACATTTTTACGAAAAAAATTCTCTCGGGCAAAAGAACAAGACATCCTTTATAGAACTTTTTTAAGGGTGCAAAATTTTATCCTATCCTTTTTTCGTATCTGTTATTAACACCGAGAATAATTACAAAATTTGAATGTAAGAAGAAACAATTTTTCTGGCCAAGAATTGTAGTTAACCAGCATCAAACTTACAAGACATTTTCCTTATTGGAGTAAAAATTAAAGGTAGAAATAAGTATAAAATCTAAGGGTTTGTTTTTTGAGAAAATAAACTTTTAATTGTTTCGGAAAAATCGGCGTCATTTTGTTAATCTAAAAACTTTTTAAATTTTTCCTGCAGATTACAAAAGAAGACGATAAGTGCTACTATAATCAAAAAGGAAATAGTAATTATCTCAATTGGATCAAAAGTTATACAAACATAAGGAAAAATGTTTGGTTTTTTAAAAAACAAATCACAAAATTAAAAATCCGCATAACTTTCAGAAAACATTTTCTCTTTTGTAAATCGAGACAAAGTGTATCACCTTATTTCGTCTAAAGATTAAAATATTTTGTGCTCGAGAGATTTTGTATTTTCAATTGTAGAACGCTGTCTGATTTTAAATGGGTTCGGTCATTGAAAAATTAAAAAGTTTTTTTTATCCGTAAGGCCCGTTTATTGGCACGTATAATTCGATGCGTTCACATGTGAATACATCTTAGATCTCTAAAAACAATGAGATTGTTCCTGAAAAATGTTTAAAGATCTGTATTTATTTGCAGAAATTCTTGAACTGTTGAACTTGGTAATCAAGTCAATTTGTGTATAGGAATTCTTTGAAGGAATTAAACATTTTATTTGTTCAAACAATTATTATTTTTTAAAAAGGCAAGCTTCTGACAGATGTTTACATGTTTATTTGAATCAAATAGTCAAACTTACTGCGCAATTATTATATTTGCTCAAAAACATTGCAGAACTTAAAAAAAAGGAATATAATTGTTTAAAAAATTGCTTAAAAAGAAGACACATTTCGTTATGTCTTAAGCGAATGCAAAGGTTATTTCAGTTTTACGATCGGACCCTTTGTTTTTTAAGCATCCTTTCTAAAGTTTGAAATAAAGAAAAAGATTCAATGATCAAAAACATGGCTTTAAAGCAAAATTGAAAGAGGGGCGTCCAAAAAAGTGTTTATTTTTCCGATCAAACGCTTCTTTTGTTTATAAAAATAGCAGCAGCTTTTAATTCACATATATATGAAACAGCCAGATCGTGAATATTTGATTTTCGTTCAATATTTATCTTCCAATACAGAAAATTCTCTCAATATCAAACATTCTCTGAATATTTAATATTTACTTTATTTTGAATTCCTTTATGTTATTAATTTGTGCCTTAAACCAGCATATCATTATTAATCAGAATATAACTGAGAATAGGAGCAAATTAGTCTGTAGAATTAATTCCTATAGCTTCTCTATTAAAAGCAAGCAGGAATTTGGAAAATTGTTTTGAATCGAAACCAAATTCCTTGAGATCAAGCCTGTCTCGATTTAATTGAATTTGCCGAAATCGTTATCTAATGTGCTTATCCACTTCTATCTCTCTGTTTTCACGTGTCTATCGAATTCCAGAGAAAGGGGAAAGCACATTAATGGAAAATGGAACATTTATCGAGATAAATCTCATCGTAGAAGATATTTTCAAAACAGGCCGTGCGTAAAATATTTTTTTTTCCTTTTATTCGATAATCAAGATTTGAAAATGATTGATAGAATGATGATTCTCGAATCCCCTCTGATTATCCCCATAGCAAAATTATCAGCGTTTTCCTTATTCAAACGTATTATTAATAGAACGCTTAGTATTATTCAAATATCCTATAAAAAACAATTGTTTAATTCAGAATCTAATAGTGTTTATAATTTGAAATTGGATCTAGCACATCTGCATTAAGTAGTAGAGGTCGTTTAAAGCACGACGAAGTTGAAAACAGGAGCATCATTAAGAATCAGAATTGTTTCAATCAGTGGTAAAAACGGTCCAAAAATTTCATTTTTCTATGTATAGTACTATAAGATTGCTTTCTTAATTGATTTTGCAAGTTTTTATTTATTTCAGGGATCACAGCATAAAAGGATCTCAAATAGGAAAATAGTATAATTTTCATACGGAAACGGACAAAAATAATATGATCTGTCCATTGATACTAGCAGATTACTTTAATCATTGAAAAAAATAAAGAAAATTAAGAATTGTATTATTATTATTATTATTATTATTATTATTATTATTATTTGAGACAGCTTATGACAGGGATATTCTGAAAAGGGGACGCTTTTAGAGAAAAGGAAAAAAATTGAATTTGAAAAAAGGGAAAACTGAAACTAAAAAACTCCTGATCAAGAAACAAAGCTAATGACTTTTAATTAAAAACAAATTTAATTGAGCAATTGAATTTTCAACATTTGGAATTTTGGAAGAAATTTTATAAAATAAATGTATTGAGCTCTTCGCTGATAAATAATTATTATCGTTACTGTAGAGTCCACATTTCCAGATTCCATAGGTCATGTACGATCCATTAACGAAACGGCACGTGACCGGTACATCATCTATCCAATTTCCCCCCAATCCCAGTAAATTCTAGAAAAAGCCATAAAACTGATTTTATTGAGTTTCCAATGGCCTTGCATTCCCTTTACTCATTTTGCTTCTGAATTTCAAAATTTTTTCTTTTTTCTCTTTCGAAATTTACCATCCCATGATTTTTTTCCATCTGGCTAGTGACACTTTTTTATATTTCAGATCAAAAATTCTTTTGAAACACAATTAGATTTTGTCTTTCCAAGATGATAGAAATTTTTTATTAATAAATTTGGAAATTTTGACATATAATTCATTAAATTTACAGGTTGGCCATTTCAACTATAAACATTAACTCTACGATATTTCACGGATTTCCCAGTAAAAAATTACATTTTTTCGGTTGACTTGTAAGCGTCTATACTGTTAATTATCCAATAATGATTACTTTATTTTATAAAGTTTGAAATAAGATACACATTTTGAAACTCTAAGGTGAAATATATTATTCAAATGATTGTAGAAGTGTTTTAGGACTTCCTGCCCAAAATGCTTTTGAAGCAGAGGAAATCGAGTGATTTTTCCATAAAGTTGAAAGAAGAAAGATGAATTATCAATCAAATAGTTAAATTTTCAATATCAAAAATTAATTTTCAATTGAACTAATTATGTTCAACCAAACACTTAAGCTTTCAAGGAATAGTAAAAAGTTTAAAAAAATTCAAATTTTTAACTAAATAGTTAAATTTTCAACCTACGAAGATGAATCTTCGACCAAATAATTAAAGTTTTCAATTACTTAAATTTTTAAGCAAAAAAGATCAACCTTTAACCACAAACATTTTCATTTTTAACTATACTTTTGAATATGCAAGCCAACGGGTATGCGTGAGCGGGTGTGTGCAAGCAGGGTGTTCTTCTCATCTTGTAACATTAAGTTCTAAGCCTTTTATTGTCACCTAAAGCTACTATGTTAAGCCAATACTTGTATAAAAGTACTGCAATCATGAGAATATTTATACTTTTCTAAACAGAAACAAAAAATTACTTTCAGTTTTCTAAATTGTAAAGTATTTTATTTGAAAATTTAAAATTAAAAAAAAAAAAATTAAAAATTTATATATATGAGTATGTGTGTGGGTATGCGTGAGCGGGTGTGTGCAAGCAGGGTGTTCTTCTCATCTTGTAACATTAAAATATCTTAAGAAATACACATCCAAACAAAAATTGTCCGTGACGAAAACTTCGTATTTTCGAGTGGGAGAAGCGAATCCGAAACAATTTACCCCATACCGATTCTGATTCTCCATTAAAAAATAACTAATATTTTATTCGAAAACATGTTTTTGATTTACGCCAGGCGGCGATACATCTGTAAAAAATGACATTGTTGACTAGTCAACACAGAAGAAACTGAAGTTAAACTTTGTTGCATGTAAAATTTCTGGCTGTTAAAAAGTTTACATGCTATTTGGCGAAAGTTTATCCTACGATGGAATAAAAGCTGTCGTCTGCTAAGGCGTCCTTAGCAGCAATGGGAAAAAGGCTAAATATATTTCGGCGAAAGTTTCAACCAGGTTTCAACAGCAGAAAAAAGAAATAGAATTGTTCTTACTGATATAGTATCTCCTCCGAAACAAATTACACTATTGTAGACGAATTAGAACTGATTTATAATACCATTTAGCAAAAAGCGCAAAAACAACTGACTGATGGGAATCCCCATTTCTCTCCAATTTAATGAAGTTAAAAGAGGATAGATAGCCAGTGTCGCGATTCTCGCTACATCTTGAATAAAAATAGAGCGTTTATAAGGCAAAAGATTACCCTTGCAAGTTTAAAAATCGGGAACTATCTTTAATTATTGTAAAGTTTATCCGGCAATGTTAATTTTTGTTTCGGTGAATTTTTCACCTGGAATCGACGTAAACTTTATCTTTCGTTTTTTATGTGAAGGCATGCGGTTCTAAACGAAGATTCTTATTTCATTATCATCTTTAAACAAAAGAAAGAAACGTGAAGACTTTACATTAATTTCCTCAAAATTTTTAATTTATTTTTGAATGGCGCCAGGTACAGAATTTGGAATGCAGAAGCCACACCCACATTACACCCCCGGTGACCTAACCCTCGGTTGCGCGGATTGAAAAAAAATTGTCGATAAAAGTATAAGTATTTTGTAATGGAGAATTTGGATGAGTATTTTAATGTGACAAGATGAAAAAGACACCCTGTTTTCAGATGTATATCTGTATGTATGTATGTATGTATGTATGTATGTATGTATGTATGTATGTATGTATGTATGTATGTATGTATGTATGTATGTATGTATGTATGTATG
>NC_046665.1:63294022-63308337 GCF_010883055.1 Belonocnema kinseyi
GTTTTACGGTTCGCATCGGCCAAAGCTCTCGCTGCATTATACACACAATAATTGATAGCCCAGAGGTCAGATTCACCGGAAAAATGTCCACGAAGCTCGTCAATGCATTTCAGCCAGATCTTTAGGCTTGAGAGAAACCATGGTGTTGATGTTTCTCCGGGTCGTAAAGCATCGCTCTTCATCTATTGGATGCCTGCCCGCGGTTGGTCTTAGTGTCGCCTCTCTTTCTTTGTTTCTTTGTTGTGCGAAAACTGGATATTCTTTACATCTTGTCACATTAAAATATTTTAAGAAATATGCATACAAACAAAAAATGTCAATGACGAGAACTCTGTATTTTCGAGTGGGAGAAGCAAATCCTCAACAATTTACCCCATACTCCACCCTCTCGGGGCGGTAAGGGAGGGAATAACCTTAGAACCTAAAATTGAAACTAACGTTTCTTTATTGCAGATTCAGATTCTCCATTAAAAAATAAGTAATATTTGATTTGAAAAAATGTTTTTCCTTCACGCCAGACGGCGCTGCATTTGCAGAAAATGACATTGTTGACTGGTCAAGGCATGCGGTTTCAAACGAAAGTAAAACGAAGATTCTTATTTCTTTATTTTAATTAAACAAAACAAAAAGAAATAAGAAGACTTTAAATTAATTTCCACAAAATGTTTAATTTACTTTTGTTTGCGCGAATATAAAAAAATTTTCCATAAAAGTATAAGTATTTTGTAATGAAGAATTTGAATGGGTCTATTAAGTTCTAAGCCTATTATTGTCACCTAAAGCTAATATGTTAAGAAAATACTTGCATAAAAGTACTGCAATCAAGAGAATATTCGTACTTTTTTAAATTGTTTATTATTGTATTTGAAAATTTTTAAATAAAAACATAAATATATGTTAAAAAGAATAAAAAAACAGCTAGTTGAAAGAGAAGATGAAATGGGATAACATGATTTGAAGTTAAAATGAAGGTTAAATCAGTAAGATCAATTTTGTCAGTTTGCGGCGTTGAAAGTGAAAGAAGTCGAAACTACGGGTTTCAATAGTTTCACCTTGCATTAAATAACGTTTACGCTTTAAGAAGTTGAAACTGACGACGAAACTTCGATTTACTTTATAATGGCGATAAATGTCTGTATTTCATTATCTAGTTTAGCAGGATGGCATATATCCATGCTGCCGCGCTGGAGACCCGTGTTCGATTCCCACTAGCTTTATACTTTAATCCCATTTTTCTGTTTCAGCTTGTAATATAATATTGCAGAATGTATATAATAATATATAAACTGTAATCATGTGTACTGTACAGTATAATTTAAATAAATATAATAGTTCGAAACAGTTCAAAATCCCATAATAAGTCTGCATTTACGTCGTATGCTTGTGAAAAGGATACGTGTGTTCTAACCTTCAACGCGACGCGGCGCAAGTTAGGTTTTTTCCGTCTGCTAATCTGATTTCACCAATTTTTAACAAAGTCGCTTACTAAATTGATGCACCGCTCTCTACATTACTTGCTGCTTTACTAGTTACTACTCGAAGTTGTTAACATTATAAGAGTTCTTATATGTCACTTCATTGAAACCTAAAAAAAGTAATATCTAGTCTGATTTTTAGCAAATATTGCAGCAAAAGGTTTCTACGTATATTCCTTAATGATTGCTGAAATAAAGATGAGACCACAATATCGTTTCACCTTCATTTCGGTTGTAAAACTGGTAAAAACGGTAATAACTACAACTTTTGAAGACGAAATAAAGGCGAAAATACATTAGCTGACATTAAGACTTTAACTTCATTTCATCTTCATTCACCTTCATTGATGAAAGTGAAAGAAGTTGAAAGTGACAACGAAACTTTTACTCGGGTTTAGCTTGTTTGTCGGGTGGGTGAAGAGTGCTTTGAAAATTAAAGTTATTGCAATTGAGTAACTCTCCTGAAAACAATCATCACGTTAAAAGAGAAGGTGAAATGGGACATGGTTTCAAGTTAAAATTAAGGTTAAATCAGTAAGATTACTTGTCAGTTTGCGGCGTTGAAAGTGAAAAAAGTCGAAACTACGGTTTTCAATATTTTCACCTTACATTGAATAACGCTTACGTGTAAAGAAGTTGAAACTGACGACGAAACTTCGATTTACTTCATAAGGGCGATAAATTTCTGTATTTCATTATCTAGGTTAGCAGGATGGAATATCCCCGTGCTGCCGCGCCGAAGACCCTTATTCGATTCCCACCAGCTTTTATATTTTAATCAAATTTTTCTGTTTCAGCTTGTAATATAATATTGCGCAATGTATGTAATAATGTATAAACTATAATAATGTGTACTGTAAAATTTAATTGAAATAAATATAATAGTTCAAAACATTTCAAAATCTCATAATAAGTCTGCATTTACGTTGTATGCTTGTTTAAAGGATACGTATGTTCTAACCTTCAATGCGACGCGGCGCAGATTAGGTTTTTTTTCGTCTTCTAATTTGACTGCATCAATTTTTACCAATTCGCTTACTAAATCAGTGTGCAGGTCTCTCTCGACGTCACTATAGTCCTTTGCAAATATTGTAATCTTCTGCAGATATTAATGCAAGAAATTTAGAATGTTCTTTTACCGAAATTAGTAAGTGGCTATAATACATACATTGCTTCTTTACTAGTTACTACTCGAAGTAGTAAACGTTACAAAAGTTCTTCTATGTCCCTCCATTGAAAACTAAAAAAAAAGTAAAATCTAGTCTGAGTTTCAGCAAATATTGCAGCAAAAGGTTTCTCCGTGTATTCCTTAATGATTGTAAAAAAACGCAGAAATGAAGATGAGACCACAATATCGAGAGAAAATATAACTTCATTCTGTACTCTAATTGACAACATTATATTTTTATCCTTCAAACTGACCGGAAGTGAGTGAATTTGATCTTTGGAAAAAATTCATAATACCTGAACTTATGGAACTGAACAATCTCAAGCTTGTTTTTTCCAAAAAGCATGTTTTTTTAATTATTGTAGAAATATTTAGAGTATGTGTAAATAATAACTTATTTTTGTTAATTATTAGTATTTAATTATTTAAACTTAGGTCACCTATGTACTTTTTTCCGTATGGGCTAGTCCCAAGTCAGACCGTATTCAGGTCAGCCACGAGTTATTGACTGTTCAGCCACTAGTTTATGTCTTATTAGCTACTATTTGGAGGGTTGTCAGCTTCTGGCTTCACTGCCTTTATTTTTTTAACGACTTAAAAAAAAAATTCTTGACTTTAAGTTTGTTAAGCTGATTAGATCTAAACATAAACTAGAACAGACCAAACTTTTAAGATAATAAGCAAGAAAGTCTTGGTTTAGTGTGATTTTTTTATTTTCCATGACTGTAGATACCCGGTAACTGTTTTGAAACATAACAAAAGAAAATGTTTGGATCGAATTTACAACTTTTTTTGGTCAGGAGTAGCTGGTTAGCGCCAGTACTGAACAAGACCAGACCTTTTAGACCAAACTTAGACCTTTTATTGTTCCTAGATGGTTGAGCAGTCCAATTCCTGGGCCAGATCAGACCTTTCAGATTGGAAATTTTAGTTAAAATGAGTTCTGGTCCAGTCTTGTGCCAAACCTGGACTAGATGAGATCTTCCGGACCAGACAGTCTAGATAGAACTAGTCCTGGTGAAAAACTGACACCAGACAGGAATTACATTTTTCCACATGGGCTATTTGAAATATCTGAAAAGGAATTTTCTGTTTTTGAGTATGAAAGGAACGTTAGTATTTAAAGGATCCATCAACACAACCTTAAAATTCTTAAACACCATATAGTATAAAAGAAACTTCCATTTTCGAATGAAAAATTTTGTTCAACAGCGAGACGATATTTATTGCATAAGTAAAAACAAATTGAAAAAATGCTCGATTTTCGAAAAAAGTTTCGGCTATTTCCTGACGCTCAAAATTCCAGGCTGATTTCCAGGTTTTCCAATCAGTGGCCACCTTAGACTTTGTAATTTTCTTCTCATAAAAGAAAAAGATATCACCTTCAATAAAAATTGTAAATTCTATTAAACTAAGATTGCAGACATAAAAATGAGATTTTGCGATGATACCTAGCGATATAATGGAACGACATCTGTTCGTTCGACCATTAACGTCATTACAGTTTTCTAAAGTTTGTGTAATCGCAGCTTTATAGGCAATAACCTGATCCGGCACGATGTATTTTATAGCGTTTTATAAGAAAGGAGATCCTGTCAATATTTTCTGAGCTGATTCAGTCTTCAATCACTTGAATGAACTCAATGAGCCATCATTTTAATCATGTAACCTTGTATAAGAAAGGCACGTATGTTCGATTAATGAAGAGGGATTTATAATGGCGGTTTCGCTAAGGGGAGAAATAAGGAAGTACCTCGACGATGTCGATAAACTAATTTGAATCTCTTCGAAACTATAATAGGGTACTTATAAGAAATATATTCAGTTTTTTAAGGATCTTTGTTAATATCAAAACTTTCAGGAATGTAAAAGTTGAGTAATTAAGAAGCAGTCCAAAAACAACGTCATGATACGTATTAATCTTTTTCTACCCCTTTCCTTCTACGTCGCAGATTATCACATAAAGCCTAAACCCTCTAGGATGACGTCATAAATGTGAACATGCCATTCTCCTCAAAGTTAAAATTTTTTTCGACGTTATTTGAGAAAAGGCCAAATTAAAACAAAAAATATACAAGCATAAGATTTTAATCGACGTGACCAATGAAAAGATATGTTAATTTGCAACCATAAAAATTTATTTTCTACCAAATGATATGAAATTTCAATTAAAGAACTGACCAATAAGTTTAATTTTAACATATAAAGATTGATTAATTATCAACCACATGATCACATTTTTGAACGAAAAAGATTTCGAAAAAGAAGACTTTTTAACAAAATAGTTAACCTTTCTATAAAATAATTAAATTTTGAAGAAAATAATTTAATTTTTAAACAATTAGCAGAATTTTCAAACTGTAGTTGAATTTCCGAGCCTGAAAGACGAATCTTCCAGAAGAGAGTTGAATTTTTACATAGAAAAATGAATTTTCAACCAAAAAAGAAGAAATTTCAACCAAACATTTAAATTTTCAACCAACAAACTTATTTTCAATTAAAAAAAAATCAATTTTCAACCAAAAAGTTGCAATTATATACATAAGAGACGAATTTCCAACAAAAAAGTAGAAGTTTTAACAATACAGTTGAATTTTCAGCCTGCGCGGATGAGTCTCTAAATAATTTATTAAATTTTTAAACGAAAAGATTAAACTTTAACAAAAAACAGTTGCATCTTTAACGAAGTAGTTGAATTTGTAAGCCAAGAAGACGAATTTTTCAAAAGACAGGTAAATTTCCAATAGAAACAGTATAAACCTCAACGAAAAAGATAACAGTTAAAGTATGTGCCAAACAAAATTTTAAATTTTAAATTATAAATAGTGGAATTTAACCAAAAAATATGAACTTTCGACAAAAAATGTAACATCGGTAGAGCTGACGTCAACGGATAAAAGGAATTTTTTTATAAGAACGGGATTTGGCTGGAAATCAGAATATATAATTGCTTGGTGGTGACAAAAAAAATTACCAAATATTTTTCGAAAACTCGAAAAAATAGTTGAGATGTGAAACTTTGAGTTCCTGAGTAACTAAATTCCATTTTTATTATTTTTACATATAATTTTTTATAGGAAAATAATTAAATGAAAATAATTTCGTGTCACTTAGCAATCTCTGTTCATTTAATTTCATTACATTCTTACAATGTACAGACAAAAGGGGTTTGTGAGTTAGATTAATGAAATTATACAAATAATTTTTTATATAATAATCCAATTTTAGAAACAATTCTGCGTTCCAGCTATTCGTGAGAAAATAAATAACATTTTTTCATACAAACGACCATAAATGACCATGTAATTCAGGTTTCACAATTATTTAAACAAACTTATTTAACAAATTAACTCTTTAATTATGTTTCAAGACATAAAGTTAATTTTCTAACATAATGCACTGCCAATAACTAAATTTCAACCGCTGTTAGGAATCTTGGGCAGTGACTACCAATAATTATTGTCATTCACAATTTTAGAAATAAAGTCTTCTTGTCATATTATCTTATCTCAAAAGCTAAAAACTCATTTTTATTTTTGGAATTAACTGCTAAAGCCTAATTGCTTACGACTTTTATTTATTAAAATTTTAAGCCAAAATTTATTAGCTTAACTTTTTAGATCAAACAAATAAAGTTTTAAAAAAATGATATGAAATAATGAAACCAAAAAATTATTAAAAAAAAAATCAACTTCCAGAGAAGCAGGTGAATTTCTAATAGAGAATAATAATTTTTGAATAAAAAAGACGAATTCATAACCAAATGCATACATTTTTTAACGAAACAGTTGAATTTCAATTGAAAACGGTCAATATTCATCTAACAATGGAATACTTCAGTTTTCAGGCCAAAAAATTTATTCGCAACAAACTAGTTAAATCTTGTATAAAAAAAATTATTTATCATAAAGCCATTCTACTTTTATTCAAGGAGTTTAATTTACAAACCAAAAAGATATTCTCAATGAAAAATTTAAAATTTGATTTTCAGAAATCTATAAATTTTTGTATAAAGATGGATTAATTAAATCTTCAGCAAATAAAATATATTCTTAATGAAACTAAAAAGAATTTTCAGTATAATCGTTTGATCTTCAACCAATAAAATTAATGTATTACAAATTAGTTCAACTTTTAATTAAGCAGTTGAACCTTGAAATGACTTCTCATATACAAATTGATTAGGCAAAAATGGATTAGTAAAATTTTCAGTGAATAAAATCAATTCTCAAATAAAAAATAAATTTGCAAAAAAAGAGTTAAATCCTCAATTAAATAGTAGAGTTTTTGAGAAGTTTCTTGAGAACAGGAGAAAAAATAGGAATGTTCAGAAAAGGTGGAAATAGGAGAAAGAGTGTGAAGTCTGTATTTAGATGTTTTAATTGTAAAATAAAATCATTCATTTCACAGGCCAAAATGTTTTTGTTGTTGGAAAGTAGAGAGTCATTTTCGAAGTAATTTTTTACGCAGAATCCGAATCCAGGGTCAGAATAAGCCCATCACGTCAGAATTTTAAGATATTTGAGGTTATGTACCCCAAAAATGGCGTTTTTGGCTACATTTGAGGTTATGTACTGAAGGCACAACTTTTTTGGGATTTTCTCTTTAGTTGTATCATATAGTACTGCTCTTCAATTTGAGAGTCACATAGTTTAATTACCATTTTTCTTTACCAAGTTACGCGAATTTGAAATTATAAGATATGTCCTAGTATGTCTTGAGAATTTGCTATAAATACTTTGTGGCAGACATTTTCTACTGGTTGTTTTCTCTTGAAAATTTTTACTTGGGGGTGTTCGGGGTTGCTGGAATCCCAAAAAAGGTTGTATCTTCTGAACATAACCTCAAAAGTAGCCAAAAATGTAATTTTTTGGGTACATAACCTTAAATGTCTCAAACCCCCGACGTGATGGGCCAATTCTGATCCCGGACTCGGATTCTACGTAAAAAATTACTTCGGAAATGACCCTTTACTTTCCAACAACAAACCAATGCTGGCATGTGGTATTGAAAGCAAATGCTCAAGACGTAATGAGACATATCTCGCAATTTCAAATTGGCATAACTTAACTTATTATATACACAACCTCAAAAGTGGCCAAAAACGCAATTTTTTGGGTACATAACCTCAAATTTTTTCTAATCCTGACGCGATGGGCCAATTCTGACCCCGGATTTAAATTCTACGTAAAAAATTACTTCGAAAATGATACTCCAATTTCCAACAACTGAGATGACCCCATTATTTTCAGGCCTGTGTTTTCATTTTTTCTAGCATTTCAAGGAATTCCGATTCATATTCATGTTTTCTATGTGTGATGTCAAATTCTACGTTAAAACTTTCATTCTCTATTATAAATCGCCATAACCCCTGTTACCCCCCCCCCCTCCAAACTTTGGCTATTTAACGTAGTTTTTGAGCAATCCCTTAATATGAAATTTTCGTTGAAGAAGAATAAATCAATATTCCACTAATATAATAAATTTATTATGATGGTAAATTTTATACGAGTATTAAACGGAACAAGCAAGGTGAAGTATTACCAACGTAAATTATTTAAAATTTATTTCATCGAATTAAAAGAGAAACACAGTAATGAAATATTTTTATAGCCGTGACAAATTTAAGCTATTTTTGTATTTCTATTTGTGAAGAAATATGCCCGTAGTTGCAGTCGACATAAATATCCATACGACTGTACCAACATGCATAGGTCGTCATATGTTATAGCGTGCATTCCCCATCTCGTTCTTTTAAAGGCATAAAGTATGCACGTCATAATTAATTTAAAGTCTTCCAGAATAATGGCCACCTGTACTTTCATCAGACTCTAAAAGCCGACAGACCAAAAATTACATTATTTTACAATATCTATCGGGAATACCACTTAAAAGTAGATCATAATTAACAGTAGATGATCTTAATTGACTACAAAACTAGCCAAGAATTCTTATTAGTTCTTTTATCATAAAATTCCTGCAATGATACTTACCTTGCCAGACAAATTTTTATGTTAAAAAATATTATTTTTTGTTCTGTAAAAGCAAAAGCTTAATTTTTATCACGAACAAATTTTTATCGTTCTTTATTCATGCTTTTCATCTGAATGAAAGTTTTCTGAGGTAAGTTTTTACATTATAATAATAATTTTCAAGTTCATGGACAATACTTATATGCCAAAAAGTATTGATTTTTATTATTTCTAAATAGCTCATGAGTTTCTATATGACATACCCTTTTCCAACAGTAATTAATCAACAGTAGATAATCGAATTATTATTTATATTAATTATTAATTATATTATTATATTATTTATCGAATTATTTTATCTTATATTGAAAATCTAATTCTAATTTCAAAACTATGTGACATGCTGTTAAAAAGAAAACGTTTTATTTTTCAAAAACATTATTTTGTAATTATAAACATTTAACTGCTGATAAACTTTCTCAAATGCCTGTTATTCAATTATCCAAATTTTCTTTCGTGTTGACAGAAGGAAAGGGAAAAAATGCTTGTAACATTATTTTGACTTTAGTGTTACATGACCGTTTATTTTTCAATTAATTTACGACAAAAAATGTTCGAATAATTTAATTATTAAATTTGAAAGAAATTTGAATTTGTATTTTATATGAATAAATTTAATAATTTATTTAACATAACAACAGAGACAACTTCCCTAAATTCACAGAGCCATAAAAGGTTCGATTTTTTTTCTCTTAATTTTTTAGATTATTATTTATTATTATGATTATTTATATTTTTTAGTAAAACCTTACTTTTTCTTTAATGATTATTTATTTATATTTTAATGGTTATTTAAAATGCAGGATTTATTTGAGTACGGATATCTTTTTGTGTTGTTACAAAATAACGAAATAAAACGTTATGGAATTTGGTCCTATTTTCTGTTGAGTGGCTTCTCCTAATTAATATTCTTTCATTACTAAGATTAAAGAAAAATGGTTTAATATTAAAGAGAAAATTAATTTTTTTAAATTTAACAGCTTTTTAACTCACAGAAAGCTTGAAGTAAAAACCTATTTCCAAGCTCCTCCCCTAGGAACTGTAAGACCTTGTAGTTGGTAGGGAGGCTTAAGGGTGTGGGACCTAGGGGTCAAACGGATCTCGGCCTGCATGAGTATGGATATGGATAAAAGGACCCCTATAAACAGGCTCTCCTGGGTGTTTTGCAAAGGATCCCTACAAACGGGCTCTCCTGGTATGCATGATTGTAGTTCGAAGTCCCTCCTGGACCGATCTAAAATCTCTGGAGTCGGCACGGGAATGACCTGCCGCCCGCACTGCGACCAAGAAACAGCCCTCCGTTTGCATGGTGGCCTTTGAAAGGGTATTAATTGAGTTTCTCGCTCAATGTGACCACCCCCCTAAGTCATGGGTGTAGAGTGATCGGGCGCACAGCTCTTTGGCACCTAGGGGTTACGAAGGTGTCATAACGGCCTCTAGGGAATACCGGACGACCTCCCCGTGCAATTAGTCTAGCCTTGCATGCGTGGATCTGCAGGAGCGGACCTTTTATTTTCCTAGCTACTCGTGGGAACCATAATGGAACACGCAGTGTTTTCCTGAAAAGTGGTTTCCTGAAAAGGAGACTGAGGAGGCAAGCACAGCAGGCCAGTAGAGCAATTACAGTACCTGGTACATCGACGACCACAACGCCGATTACCAGCACTGAGGCTCAAAAGGGAGGAAGGGGCTCAGAGCGCACCCAACCGGGAAGGGCGGAGCAAGAATTTGAAGAGGCACAAGGCAGTCCAACAGCCGACGAACATGAAGTCGTGGGGGGTTGGCCTGACGTTTGCTCAAAGGACTGACCCTCTGACCGTGGTGGTGATGGATACGAGCTACCCGGACTCGTTGCTCACTGCCGAGCAGCTAAAGCAGCAGCCAAGGCATGCTACACAAGTTTTTGGATGGTTAAGGCTACGGCGTGGTTTCCAGATAAACTGACGGACCCGCAGGTGGTTCTCGGTCACCTGGAGAAATTCAATCGTCACTTAAGACAGCGTCCTGGCGGTGCGTCCAGCACGATAGGCCTCAGGAAGAGGACGCAGCTGGAGAATTTAAGCATTTCCTAGTTGTGCAAATTCCTGAGCCACAGGCGAGGGCCCTTGCGGCAATCAGTAACAGGCCCTTCTACCTTTACGGACAGGTCAACTTAAAAGTGGCCAGTCAGGGGCGGGAGAGGCCTGTCGGTGAACAAGAAGATCGGGGCCAGACCTAAATGACTACTCCCGGTCTAATTATTACCCAGATTCACTTGCATTACAGCAAAAGCGCCTCTGCAGTTTTGCAGAAGGACATGACTGTGAGGCACACAGGTATCTCACTAATCCAGGAACCCTGGCTAGTTCGAGATACCATCAGGGGCTTAGGGGGCGCTGGTTTTTGTTGCAGAGACCCTAAGGCGGCCAATCCAAGGGCATGCATACAGGAGAAGGGATTTAACGTTGTCCCGCTGCTTGAGCTATGTTCCAGAGACCTGATGGTGGTAGTCACTGATCCTAAAGGAATAGGAAGGATTGTCATGGGATCGGCTTACTTTCCATATGACAGCGATACTGCGATACAATTCGAGAGGTAAGGACCTATTGGAATACCTAACTACTACCGATTTAGATATTCTTAATACGGGGAACACCCTGACGTTTCGTAATTCGGTCAGGGAGGAAGACATTGACATCACTGTCTGTACCGGCTGACTGATAGAGTTCGTGTTGGAATCCGCTGTGCCCACTGACCCTAAATGGGTCAGAAATCCAAGAAGAACGAACTGGAGTGAGTCTTCCACAGAGCTAAGAAGTGCACTCTCAGAGATGCCCAGCTCAATAATAGGCGTGGATACCCTGGAGATGGCAGCCGAGTCTTTCACAGAAGCCATCAAATCCACTTATGAAAGTGATTGTCGGCCTTCGAAAGTCCGAAAGGCTGGAGAGACACACTGGTGCAACTCGAAACTCGAAGAGCTTCGCAGGCAAACCAGAGAGAGGTTCAGAAGTGCCAGTTCTGGCAAAACGAAGAAACTGTGGACTTCATTCACATCGATGAGGGATGAGTATAGGAGTGCAATACACACGGCAAAGCATGAAGGCTGAACCAACTTTTTCACTGATATCGAAAAGGGAGCAGAGGCGGCCAGACTGGACAAGCTGCTTTCTCGAAATCCGAATGCTATTCTCGGGACTCTAAAATTGCCCGGCAGGGGATACTGAAAGTCGGACGGGGATACCTTGGCTCACCTGATCAAGGCACATTTTCCGAGCTTCAAAAAGTTAGGACATGGGGGGACGGCACCTCTGAGGCCATGCAAGTCGCCTGTGGCCAAATTGGTTCCCACACGACGGCTAGCCAACGAGATTGTCACCCCAGCCAGGGTCAGGTGGGTCCTGAAATCCTTTAGTCCTTACAAGTCTACTGGCCCGGATGGTATATACCCAGTCCTCTTACAGAGAGCTGGTGAGATCATCATTGGGACTTTAGTGAGACTTACTAGGGCTAGCCTGACGTTGGGTTATGTTTCGGCGGCATGGAGGGGTGCGAGAGTAGTCTTTATTTCGAAGGCTGGCAGAATCGGTTATACTTCACCTAAGGATTTCCAACCCATTAGCCTCACATATTTCCTACTAAATCAGTGGAAAGTCTCGTGGACAGATTTATCTGCGATAAGGTCTTGTAAAGTGGTCTCTTCATAAGTAGCAGCACGCCTCTGGGGCTGGTAATTTGACCGAGAAGGCCCTGAGCACTGCAGTTGACCTAATTGAAGGATATCTAAAGCAGAAAGGTCTAACGATTGGAACCTTCATGGACATCGAAGGAGCCTTTAACTACACCTCTTGACAGGTGATTAGAATGGCTACGATCGCACATGGGGTGCCTATTGCAGTCGTGGAATGGACCTGCCACATGTTAACCAATAGGAATCTAACCACGATCAAGGGTGACACCACTTTATGTGGAACTGTTGACTCGGGATGTCTGCTGGGGGCCGTCTATCTCTCTTGCTGTGGTGCCTGGTAGTAGATAAATTGCTTCACCTACTTATGAGTCAGGGCTTCCACGTCATAGGCTATGCAGACGATATTCTAGTTATCGTGCGCGGCCAACATCTGGATGCGCTCTTCGGAGTAATGCATCAAGCACTAAGAATAGTAAATTCATGGTGTAAGGGGACTGGACTATCAGTCAATCCGAATAAGACGGATGCAGTTGTATTCACCAGAAGGTACGAGTGAGGAACTACGGGTACATTGAAACTGGGGGGACAAAATCTCGAAATCAAAGGGCAAGCCAAATATCTAGGAGTTATCCTGGATAAGAAGCTGTCATGGAACGAGCACTTGGAAAACAAGTGCAAGAACCTAGTAAAGACTCTTTGGCTGTGTCGAAGAGCCACAGAAAAAAGCTGGGGCTTGAAAACGGAGACACTTATGTGGATCTACACAGCGATCCTGCGACCCCGACTAACCTATGCGGCAGTCGTCTGGTGCACTAGGGTCGAACTTTCTACTGTGAAGTCCCGACTGGAAAGAATCAGGGGACTGATTCTGAGAGGTATCACTGGTGCTTTGAAGTCGACACCCACGATGACCCTGGGAGCACAAATAGGATTGGAACCCCTCGATCTCACCATAAAAGCCGCGGCTGCGAAGGCGGCCTAGAGACTAAATATGGCAAACGGTAGCAGTATCTCGACAGTTATGCGGATACCAATCGACATCACGAAGAGGCCAACACTGAGAATGCCTAGGGACAAAATGTCCACTTGCCACTGCCTCTCTGACAAGAAATACTAGGTTAGCCTATCCACAAAAGAGGATTAGGCTAACGTTAAGGCACACCTGCCCACTGACGGAGGCAACTGGTTTACAGATGACTCCAGGAACAAAGAGAACGCTGGAGCAGGTGTATACCGTAGAAGGAACGGAATGGGCTTTACAATTGCGATTGGGTCCGACGCAACAGTTCTACAATCTGAGAATGTGGCCTAGCTCCAGTGCGCCTATAAGGCAACAAAGGGAAATTTAACTGTACCTGAGCCAGTTGTAGGCATTTCCAGGAGGTCGGTCATTGCAGATATTAACAGTTGGCTGACCGAGGAACATCAGAATGAGTGGGATGCGGTCTCTGGCTGCAGACAGGCTAAATCACTCTTGGGCTCAAAGCTAAACCCTTATCGACCGAAAGAAATTCTTAAGCTCAAAGACAGTTTCTGCATCAGTGAGTCTAAAATATCGGCCAACAGCGTAGCCGCGGTCCTCTTTCTATTGAGAGAACTTTGAGGCCACGCTTAAGGCTTATAAAGGGAGGCAACGGGATCACCCAAGCTTCATTGGGCTGTGACGGTCTCAACCCAGAATATATAATAATAATATTTCTAAGCTTATTGTTTAAACTATTGTTAAATTTCAAATTCCTATTTATTTAATTTCATTTTTTCCTGATGTAAGATCGCCCTAATTTGTAAAATTGAAATCCGTAACTATTTGAATGATTGTAGTTATTGACAACCAAACATTTCTAAGTGTCCCATTATAAAATTATTATTCAACACTCTCTGTTAGAAGTTCTTCTATTTCAAATGCTTCATAAATTTCTAATTATTCAATATTGAACTCACCAAATTTAAATTCACGTAACCATATTAAG
>NC_046665.1:63308437-63310132 GCF_010883055.1 Belonocnema kinseyi
ACAGATATATGTCTAATATCACTAATATAAGCAGAAACATCCAAGACAACTCTTGGGCGTGTTATGACTCTGCCATTAGGAGCGGTCTTGATACAGAAAATCCAACCAGTGAGATACTGGGAGAGGTTCACGTGGGTTGGTATGTATGTCCGCAAAGACCCGAGAGTGTTCCTCGACCGCTACCAGTGGGATCAATGGAGGAGTCCATTGAAAAACTGGGAGAATGGTTGATTCATGAATCAACTTATTCGAACGCATACCAGTGCAAATGGCCAGAAACTGGGAGAGAGGCATGCAAATGCCTCTTGAAACTTGGGTATAGTGTCTCCTTGTCCTTTTCTGGCCAGGGAGAGACTAGGAGTGGAACCTCCATGTAGGTCCGCTGGTAACATTTTCAGGTCCATTCGTGTGCCTGCAAATGGCTGATCGCTCCCCTTTAACGAGGCACCTGGATCTTCTTAACTCGGACTGATTCCGCATTGAAGCATCAAAGCTTCTTTGTGAAATTTGCGAGCAGTTTTTCTTATATGAAAGACTGCTCGCAAATTTTACGTGCGAACTTTCGCGCGTGAAAGTTCGCGCGCGAACTTTCAAACCTTGGCGGTAAAATTCCTGCCAGATGTGATGTAGTCAATCACACATTGAATGCGGGACGCGTACTGTCTTGCCCAGCCTATCTTTATGGCAAGTTGATGCATTCGTCTTTTGGTCTTATGATCAGCCGTTGAATTTGTTTTACGGTTCACATCGGCCAAAGCTCTCGCTGCATTATACACACAATAATTGATAGCCCAGAGGTCGAATTCACCGGAAAAATGTCCACGAAGCTCGTCATCCATTTCAGCCAGATATTTAGGCTTGATAGAAACCTTGGTTTTGATGTTTCTCCGGGTCGTAAAGCATCGCTCTTCATCTATTGGATGCCTGACCGCGGTTGATCTTAGTGTCACCTCTCTTTCTTTGTTGCCGGCTTGTTCTAGCTGTAGTAGAGTAGGCGTTCCGCTTACATAGCCCCTTTTATGGAGTAGTTCAGCATGGTTTCGCAGACGTTGCTGCGAAAAGTGCGATAGCTCCGAGTGTTTCTCGCACCACAGAGCATGCAGCCGTACCATGTAACCCCGTTCACGAGCCACACTCGCATCCCAGCACTCTAGCAAGTCGTGATTCAGTTGCTCCGTCCACCCAAAAGTCGCAAGATCCCGCCGATCCATCGCATTGAATCCATTTTCATTGGCTGCCCCAGCTCTAGATTGGTCGGCATTGTTGGCCGACCCATTGTCGGGAGCCCTGCGCGTTCTGTTGTTTTGAACCGCACTTACTACAACTATGTTTGGTGTTGTCATTGTTGTTACCACGAGAAGCTAGGGAAAGGGGTTCGTCCATCCTTGTAGAACCCCGCATGCAAGGATAAGGCTGCGTACTCTGAGAGGTCGCCCGCTATCCCAGAGTCACCGTTCTAGACACCTCACCCAGGTGCCACTTAGCTTTCGGCACGGTTTTCACACCTCCCCTTGGGGGTTAATTCCTTCGTGACCACCCCTGGACAATTGTCCGCCACTGCCTATTTATTTTTGTAACCATATTCAGCAGAAACACTTGGTACAGGGACCCTCTATCCGCAACCCGAGGACGCGTTTGGTGGCTTTGTCATAGGCCCTTCGGTTTGATTCTAGAGGAATCAAAAACGAACCGAAA
>NC_046665.1:63310232-63327024 GCF_010883055.1 Belonocnema kinseyi
TTTATGCTGCATACAATTTTAAGAATTTCCTGAATCCCTGTATCATATTCGGCTTAGATTTGTTATACCACGCATTAACGCAATTATACCATTTTTTTAAAATGCAATCGATCACAGACTTTAACTACGTGAATTAGCCTTGTATTCTATCTATGCTCCTTAATTTTGCGGGAAATTGAAAAATGATACTTCTAAATGATCAAAAAATATATTAAAACTTATTTTTTGAAATTTTCTTGAAGTAATTACTTTTATCTTCTAGTTATCCTTTAATTTTCCAAAAAAATTTTGAATAAGCAAATACCCCATTTGAAATAAAGTTTAATCAATTTACATTCATTGCAAAAATGTCAAAAAAGTTGATCTAAATATATAGGTAATTACGTAACTCCCTCTGCGATTGAGCAGAATTGTTCAAGATTTTAAATTCTTTTTCAAAAACGTAAGCATGACCTGTAATTTTTTTGATTCGAAATACCAATTTTATACAAAAAAGATCAGCATATATTCTACCCTAAGCGGACCACCCCACATCTCCCTATTCACCCCCACCACCCCTTGAAAAACTAAAAACTTCACCGCTTGTATACAGCGTTTTTGGAAAGATTGTACACTGTGAAACTTGTATTTCCTTAATAAAGTACACTATCAACTCACCACGAACTACCTTCACTCTCATTCACAATTTTTAGACTTTTTACTGCCCCTTCCTCGAGGATGGTGGAGGGTGTGGTTTTAATAATTATTTATGTGCAGGGTAAATAATTATATTTATATAAATAATTAATAATTAATTATTAATAATTGATTAATAATTGATTAATAATTAATAATAAAAATATATAAATAATTAATAATTATTTATGTGCAGGGAAATGTAAGCTTGATTACCAGACTTGACAAGGGTATCCTTAGGTTTTTGGCATGGCTTATTCCGAATCCGAGGTCCGTTGGCCTCCATCGCATCAGTTTCAAGGTGATTTTAAGGTCAAACTGTAAAAAATCCGATTAAAAATCCATAAAAAGGTTATATTTAACAGCTCAATGTCAAATAAAGGTCATTTAATTCAGATTCGGCGTTCCCAAAAACTTATATATGTATTTTTTAGGATTTCTATCGGCATTTTTTCGATTTGAACTTCAAATGATCTTGACTCTGATGTGATAGAAGTCAAGAGACCTCGGATTCGAATTCAACGACCCCCTCCCCCCCCCCTGAACCCCAGGATATCCTATATTTAAGTCTGGTGATCAAGATTACATATTTTGTATTTACATAATCTGCACATAAATAATTAATAAAATCACCCCCTACACTCGGCTTAAGGGGTGGGGGTCGGTAGAAAGCCTAAAAATTGTGAATAAGAGTGATAGGTAAAAACTTCATAGTGTACTTTATTAAGAAAATTCAATTTTTACACTGTTGAATCTTTCCAAAAACGCTGTATACAAGTGGTGAATTTTTCATTTTTTGAAGAAGTCATTTGGATTGTGAGTTATTTGGATTGTGAGTAAATGACGAGTTTCTCGCTTTAATGTTTAAAAACGTTAAAACAACCCTTAAAATAAATTCTAAAAAAATATATCCTGGCAGAAAATGTTCAATGCACTAATCTTTTTATTGCTCAATTTGTTTTCTTGTTGAGCGAGAGAGCGAGAAATAAATCATCGTTGTTTTCTACACACAATGACGAAGCAGACAATGTTAGAACAAATTAAAATAGAACTTTCAGAGTGTTTCCACGAAATGTGTAAGTGAATTGATAAATGCACTTGAAGCTGTTTACGAAAAATTTTTTTCTCATAATTGCGCAATATTATTTTGTGAATTCATAATTGTTACTTTTTCTATCTTATATAGACGCATATAGGTACATGCTTGATTCAGATGCTGTTTTTTTAACAGTGATTCAACTCTGCGACCAACAACCCATCTTGTTATTGTGAATCAGATCCATCTTGTAACTCAGATCCAGATCCAGTCTTACTTTTTGAATTCGAACTTTCTCCGCTCATACATTCAAAAAAATTTATAATTAGACATTTTGATAATAAGTCAAGACATTAAAAATGGATAAAAGAATAGTCTAATTACAAGACTACTTTTCTGCTCTTATCTTACCAGAAGTCCGAACTAACTGCAGTTTAATGTTCACTTGGGACCGTAATCTTGCCATGTTAGTATGTTCCCCAGGTAGGATGGTAATATAGTACTGGTACATTTTGTCTGACAGCTGGAGATGCTCGTTTCATGGTGATATCGAGAAGGGGGTAGGAGAAAGGGGAAGAAGATCACTGGCCTTGCAGCGTATGTACATATGTGCAGATTGCGACGAATACACGAGAAAATTACCGTGTGGTTTCGCCATTCGGTGAACTCTCGACCCCGAGTTTGGTTGGCTGCCTGGTCGGCTGGTCGACCAGCCGCTCGTTAGACCGATCCTGGCTAAGCCCTCGCGAATTTATGCCACGTCCGGCCACCGTGCTAGACCCTCTTATCGCTGCGAGAGTTTCGAGATAGAGGGCAGAAACGACGAAAGCGACGAAATTTCGTGCGCTCACCCAATAACGCCCCCGGATGCGCGCCGATTATTTATTTTCTCTCCAGATAACGCTTCCCAACCAAATTAGGCTATTTTTGTTGCTGAAATGAAACCACTGAATGGAAAACAACCGGATATGGCTCCAACCATAAAAGAGGGGATAAAGAATATTAAAGATAAATATTCCAATGAAGATTTATAAAGAATTTAGGTCAATGAGGTATCGGGAAAAGAACCTAGGATATACATTTTTGTGGCAATCTGTTTTCCAATTAGATTGTGTTTCATAGCTTGATTTTTAGCTTTGGCTAATTCGATTTCGTACTGGTACATATTCCATCATTTTATTATATGTTCTTTTTCTGTTGTTGTATCTTATTGATATTCATTTTATTTCTAGCATTTTCTTCCATTCGAACAGTTAAAAAGCAGTTGACACAGCTAACTTTAACCAATAGGGTAGTAATTTATACTGATAACAATTCAAGTTTCAAATGTAGGTCCTCAATTTGGGAAGCGGATGTGTAATTAATTTTAAAAAATAATAACTTTTCAAGGTTTACATTTGACGAAATTGTCGATGAGCAAAAAATTATAAAAATAGACATTGTTCAAACAATTACGAAGCACGTTACACATTTTTCTCTAGGGTCATCAACACTATAAAATTTATACCGAATAATAATCAGTTTACACTATTTATTCAAAAAAATTTTATGAATAACAATTGTATAAATAATTGATTATTAATTAAAAAATACTTGGAAGCTTGTCACTTATCAAATGAAAATAATTAATGCAAGAAATTACAATACAAGGGGGTTGGGGAGGTCAAAATATAAATTTATTCTCCACAAAATATTCATTTGACATTTTGTAAAATGTAGCAGCATATAAATTGATAAAAAGTTAATAAAAAATTCTACTTTTTCAATTTTTTTTCAAAACCCAAGCTGTTAATTTTAAAAATCCGGGGTCCAAAAATTATTTTAAAAAATGGAATTTGTTTAAATAATTTATTCTGAAAAATTTGTTTTTCCCCTAATAATTATTACTATTAATCTAGTGAAATATTTATTAACACTTTTAATTAATTTTTTATTGTTCACAAAAATGTAATTTGTTTAAACAATTCTTTTCGAAATTTTTTTTTCTTAAAAATATTACTATTGGTCTAGTGGAATATTCATTAACCTGCATTCATTAATTTTCTATTGTTAAAGAAATAGAATTTGTTTGAATATTTCTTTATATTAAAAATTATCATTATTTCTTCAGTGGAATATTGATCTACATCGTTTGAATAATCTTATTGTTTTGAACTTTGTAATACAAATTAATAGCTAAATATTACTTTTCAATTAATTATTATTAAATTAATTATTAATCAGTATTTAATAATAACTACTAAATATTCCATTAGACCCACACTAATAATTATTGTCTAAAAAAATCAAAATGAAATTATTGAAACAAATTCCATGTGTTTAAACAATTAAAAATGAATGAACTGATGTTATTAAATATTTCAGTAGACTAATAGTAATAATTTCAGGAATTTAAACAAATTTTCGAACAAAAATTATTTAACCAATTCCGTCTGTTCAATAATTACAAATTAATTACACAATGTTAATAAATATTCTTCTAGATCAATATTAATAAGTCTACGTAAAAAAATACCAGAATACAGTGCTCAAAAGGTCGATTTCATGAAAAATTTATATTTTTTGTTTCAAGGGTAGTTTTCAGATACTCGTGAGGGTGTGTTAGGGGTGTGAAACCCATATGCCTGATACATAAAATTCTTCGTTCGGTAATTCTCTACAGGCCCCCATACTTCCCGTCACATTTTATTAAGCCCTAAAAAATTATTCCAAAAACTCAAAAAAGTGATTTTTCCCCATACATTTTACATGGGAAACTTCAAGTCAAAACCGCACATGTTAAAATGAAGAAATAAAATAATTTAAAAAATAGGGAATTTATTTTTATTGGATTTGGAATTGAATGGGGGGGGTCGTTGTCCTCTGAAAAATGCTTTTTTGAGCCGCACCCTAGTGCACAAGTAGCCAAACTTGACACCATTAAAAGTAGAGTACTAGTCGGGGTTTTATCAACCTTTGTGTTTTTACAATGTTCCTGCTCGAGAACTTGTCGGTGACTATTTCGATTTTTTTTTAATTTCAAGTCCGCATCTGGCCAGGCTATTTACATAAATCTGAATTCTGTGCGGGTAGACGTCGGGCTATTTTTCTCTCCAAATTCCTAGGCGGGTTCTAGTCTGGCACTGGTCGGTCTATTCTTATCTTAAAGTTGCTGTTAATTTTTTGTCAGTAATGAAAGACGGATGCTGATTCAGATCTTATATAGTAGAATTTTTAATTTTTGAAAAAAATGAACTTCCGATCAAAAAAGATGAATTTTCAAACGAAAAAAGGATTTTCTATCAAAAGATGAATTTCTAATCCAAGAGGATAAATTTTCTTCTCAAACAGACAAATTTCTGATAAAACAATCGAGTTTTTATCAAAAAATGGATGACTTGTGAGAAAATAGTGGGGAAAAAAATAAATCTTCAAGCAAATAGTAGAATTTTTAATCAAAAAAGGGATAAATTCTAGACTAAAATATAGTAGCAGACTTTTTAATTTTAAAAAATTAACTGTAAACAGTAAAAGATGAATTTTCATCCAAAAAGAAGAATTTTTAACAAAGGAGTTATGTTTTCTTTTCAAAAAGTAGAATGTTTCAGACAAAATTTTATTTTTAAACTCGGAGAGAAGAATTTTCAAACAAAAAATATGACTATTCAAACAGATCAATTTTTAATCCGAAAGGACTAATTTCCTATCCAAAAAGGCGAATTTTTGAAAAAAAATGTCTTTCAAAGAAAACTATTGAACTTTAAACAAAATAATTAGGTTTTCTACTAAATAGAATATTTTTAACCAAATAAGAATAATTCTGAACTAAAACTATGATAATATAGTCTAAAAAATTGTGTTTCAACCAAAAAAGAGAAATTTAAGATCAAACTAGATGAGTTTTTAACAAAATAGTTGCATTTTCAACAAAATAATTCAATTTTTGACAAAAACGTGGAATGTTTTACTAAAGGAGGTCAATTCTGAACTGAAAAGAATGCAAATAAGGGAAATTTTCTTAAAATATGCAAAAATATGTATTTAAAAAAAAAATAGAGTGAATGAGAAGAATAGGAGAAAGAAATTTAAATCTGTAATTTTAAAAAACCGCATTGAAAATTCAGAGATATGTAATAAGAAGTAGGTGAAGAGATATTTTCATTTCTGTTACCCAGGATTTTAAAAATCATTTTTGGGTTGGAAATCATACTTCAATCTGTACCAAAATGAGTGAAAGTGAGAAAATTTTATGCATCAAAACATGCCAAATAATTGTAATTAATTATTTAAATTCACGTCAGCTATGCCACTATTTCGTTAAATTTCTAAAAAAATAAACTTCCGTTGTAAAATATAAAAGTAATACGTACTCATTTTTTAACAGATCATTCACTTTAAAACCTCAAATATAAAATGATGTTCGATATTCCAACAGAGAGAGTTGGACACAAAGAGCAAAATTCGAAACACATATTTATCGGAGAGCGAGACCATGCTTGTTGCGAATGTAAAACAAAGAACTAAAAAATTCTCGATTTTTTAACAAATTATTGGCTAATTCCCGTTTCTAAACAATTCCAGGTTTAATCCCGGGGTTTCTCGTCGGTGGTCACCCTGTTCCTTTTATCACGCGAAGGTGAAGACAAACAATTGTAAAGGATTTACAAGTTAAATGAGGAATTTCAGGGCATAAGAAGTTATGATTACCGGAAAAGGGTTTTTTGACGGAACGTTCCACGAGAGAAATCGTTGTTTTTCCCTAAGTATTTTCCAATGGGATCCACGAAGCAAAAAAAAAAAGAATGGAATGAATCGAGAGTTGGCGGATATCGCCGGAAGAGCTTCAAAGTTATTCGACTCACAGTGCAAACTAATAACGACGTTTAAAAGCTCTAATGTTTCTCGCCGCGAGCTCGCCCGCGATGGAAGGCTTTCGCACGCGGAAACTTTAGATCTTATAAGAAAAGTTACCACTTCGCCTTCGCTTACTTCTATCTTCCCGCAACTTATTTTCCTCTTTTGCCATTACATTCTGAAGGAAAAGGAAGGTTTAGTTCAGCTCAGTTCTCTACTCTTTCAACGGCGCCATCGCCGCAACAGCAACACTGAGCCCCGGGCTCTTTCCGACCGCGACTTCGACAAGGAGCTCTCGACCCTCGTGCCCCCGGATATAATACACCTTTAATTTCCGGATTATAAACTCCCAGTCGACGCGCCGCGGTTAATTTACCGTTCTCACGCGCGAAGCTTATAGCCGGGAGTCGACTTACCAACGAATCGCGCCAATCGACTTGTCTGCTTATGTATTTCTCCTTTCCAAACCTCAACGTGCCGAGCGCCGACATTTATAATAACTGGCTGATGCACCCTCGGCGAAATATGAATACGGTTCATTCCAAAATCCAATATTCGACAATCATTTAGATTTAGAGCTATGGAAATAATTATATTATTTATGTTTAGCACGTTCTATGCAGGAAAAGGCCTTGCACCAAATGTACGAAAATGGCTTTTTGTCAAAATGTTTGATTATATTTTTTTTTGAAATTTCAAAACGACAGATCAATAATTTCAAAGTTTGTCTTATAGTAGCACCAAAATGAAAACAAACAAAGCTATCTTTTAACTGATATTTAAACTAGAACTTGGATTGTATACCGGTTTTTTGGTATGGCTTGCAGTAGCCTTAAAACCACTAGTCCAGGAGCTGGTTAGGATCCCGTATGCATTAAAGAGGTAAAGGATAAAAACTATGTAGTCTTATGTATTTTGACCCGCTGAATCCAATGGTACCGGTTAATTTTGCGATAAGTGCTTAGGTTTTGTTTAAAACGCAATTGTTTAAACAATGATGAAAAAATGATTTTTTTCAATGGGATACATTTTTTTAAATAATTTGAGGCATTTTAAGAAGAAATGGTCCCTTGTCATTTTTTTGTGAAATGCATATTTGAAAAGTTATGAATTTTTAAAGTTCAAAATTTGACGATTTTATGCAACTTTGAATGTTAATAATTTTCGATCTATTGAATATTTTGAAAAAAATAAAGAATCAACTTATTCTTTAAGTCTTCCTCTACCTATTAATCATAAGGAATGTCGGATTAACCAGTGGGAAGCCGTAGTTATTGATATTTACAAATAGCGTGTTTTGGCACGCGACAGCGGAGCGGCGCGGTGTGAGTGACTGCTTGGCGCTCGAGCTCGTGCTGGCGAACCCACTCGCCATTGGAGTACAGCAAAATGTGATCTCGAGAAATTGCCTCCTACTTCGGCATCCATAGCTTTACATATCTATCGAGCATATTATGTAACTTACCAACAAAGTTAACTGTCTAAACCCAAATGCAGAAACATTGGATCCTTTGCAATATGGATACTCCGTGGTGGATAATGTGTTGTTACCACAGAAAATTTATATTTTATTACCTCCGGCAGATGAATTTGTACCAAGCTGTCGTTGTACAACTTGCTCACGAGCTTCATCATGTTGTTGTTTAGCAGCTCAAGTGCCATGTATTTCATTTTGTTTATGTCAGAAAAATGACACATGTAAAAATAAGTACAATGGTACTAAGGACTAGAAAGATGAAAAAAAATTTTCGTTTTTTTTTATTCTGTGATATAAATGCATTTGAGATTTGTATTTGTTAGTAATATTAAAGCAATAAATCTGTTGAAAGTGTATAAATAAAAACTGATGAACGATAAGAGGTAAAGAATGTTTTACTAATTGTAATAAGCCGAGATGAATCGCGTAACTTAAAGACTGATGATTGGACTTGCGAGCGCCAAGCAAGTCACACACACCGCGCCGCTGCGCTGTCGCGCGCCAAAACACGCTATTTGTAAATATCAATAACAACGGCTTCCCACTGGTTAATCCGACATTCCTTATGGTTAATAGGTAGAGGAAGACTTAAAGAATAAGTTGATTCTTTATTTTTTTCAAAATATTCAATAGATCGAAAATTATTAACATTCAAAGTTGCAAAAAATCGTCAAATTTTGAACTTTAAACATTCATAACTCTTCAAATATGCATTTTACAAAAAAATGACAAGGGACCATTTCTTCTTAAAATGCCTCAAATTATCTAAAAAAATTGGTCCTATTGAAAAAAATCATTTTTTCACAATTCTTTAAACAATTGCGTTTTAAACAAAACCTAGGCACTTATCGCAAAATTAACCGGTACCATTGGATTCAGCGGGTCAAGATACATAAGACTACATAGTTTTTATCCATTACCTCTTTAATGCATACGGGATCCTACCCAGCTCCTGGACTACACCGCGACATCAATTCCCGAAGCGTAGTAAATCCGGTCTGATTAACCCTTTAACGTCACATGGTCACTTTTCGGATGCACCTTCTTCGAGCTTATTTTTCATCATGAAAAAGCTGAGCGAAACATTCTTGAGATACCTTACCTACTATTTACGAGGTCGCTCTTTCCAATGGTGTCATCCAAATTCCATGAAAGTTGCATTTTTAAACATTTTTTGCAAAACAATATAAAAAAACGCAAAATTTGTAGTCTTTTTTTTAAACCAGATTTTGACCGTCTTATCGTTATATTTTTGACGATAAATCATACTTATCGCGTCCATGATTGTTGTACTTTCGAACTATGTGTTTGTTTTTGTTACTACTGTGGTTTATATTTGCAAAAACGTGGGCGATGCAATTACAAATTTTTGCAAATTTTGAAGTATACCAAATCATTGATTAGAGCGTGCTCTTTACAACCAGTATACCAAACATACTTAGTTTTCAACATTTTTTTGGATGCTGATTACGAATTTGTTATTATTTTTGCAAAATTAGTTTATTTAAGCAATTTGTTTAAAAAAATTTGTCAAAAAATCAAATTAATATGAAATTCGTGATCACTGACCGCAAAAACTTTGGAAAACATGTGTGATTAATTTTGCATAATTATTTAAACAATGAATAAATATTATACATGTATTATACTTATTTTTTCCGTAAATTACAATTCTGGTTGCAATTTTGCAAAAATTTTATTTTTTTTGTAATTTGTTTAAACAAATTGTCGAAAACCATGTATATCTTGCATGTTGGTTGTAAAAACCAACCAAAGTTGAAAAAAATAGCGATAAGACGGTCAAAATCTGGATTGAATAAAAAATAAGACTACAAATTTTGCGTTTTTTTACTTTGTTTTGCAAAAAAAATGTTTCAAAATGCAACTTTCATAGAATTTGGATAACAGCATTGGAAAGAGTGACCTCTAAAATAGTAGGTAAGGTATCTATAGAATTTTTCGCTCAACTTTTTCATGATAAAAAGTAAGGTCGAAGAAGGTACATAAGAAAAGTATCCATGTGACGTTAAAGGGTTAAATTCAAGTTTCGTTGTATTATTTTAAATCTTTCCCACGTTTCGGGAACTACTGCGTGCCTACTTAAAGGTAACCCAAATATAGTTCGAATTATTGACCAAGATAAAACAAAAAATTATTATTTTGCAAAATAAAGTGGTTCACGTCTCAGCGGAACGAATGAGATCTTTTTTCAGACAAAATTTAATTTTTAAAAATTCTTTGTGAAAGCCGATAAGATTAATTCATTTTTAACGTACATAACATTTAAAATCTCGCAAAAGTATTATAACAAAAGCTTATGCTCTCCTTAAGGTTCACAACCCAAATTAAATTTGAAGACTGATTGTTTACACAGCTGGTTCTCCTGTTTAAGATTAATCTAAATATATATAAAATATTTTAAAACCAGCTTCTGTCAGCAATCATTCTTTCATAAAACATAGTTGAGAACCTAAAGATTTAAAAAAAAACAATAAGGTACCTACAACCTATTTAATAGTTTCCTTAGAAGTTGTGTCGATGTTGTTTTGATAATATCCTACTAGATCTTGCTTTAGATTATATTGATGTAAAACTTATTTTAAATCTTAAATCAACGAAACTTGCTAAGAATGAATTGTTAATAGCCAGTTAAACCATATTCAATGATAGTGTTTTCTCTCTTAAGATGTTGAAAGAAAAGCTCTTGAATTATAAAAATTCACACCTATTCTTTTTGAAATATACGTTGGTGATATTCTTGGAATTACTCCTTCTGATAAAGTTGATATTTTTGCATTCTCATCATTTATGATTGGGAAAGAATTAGAATTATCCAAAATTTTATACCGCAGTTTTCAACGAATCTCCACGTTTTGAGACCCCCTAAATCTGAAAATCAAAATTTTTACAATGGCGCTGCCTGCCTGTCTGTTTGTCCATCTGCCCGCCCATTCATAAATACAAGAACTCTCGAAAAAATGAACGGATTAAATTGATATTTTGTACACTTTTTTTAGGTCCTAAAAGAAAGGAGTTCGTTAACCAGTCATTTTGGATAAAAATTAAAAAATTTGAAGCCTTTTCAAAATATTTGGGGCCATTTTTCTGTGTTTAAAAAATTTATGTACGGGCATTTATAGTACTCAGAAATCCGAACAATTTACCTCAATTACTTTTCTGACTATCAATCGAAAATCAAAAATTGAAGCCAAAAGACGCACGATATGAAAAACGTCAAGAGAATCAAAACATTGTTTTTTGGAAGCCCTACTAAATGATCATAAAAAATTTTTGATTTTTTTTTGAAAAATGCAAATTTTAATTGCATAAAACAGAATAAAAATCATAAATTCTATTTTGTAGTAAAATTATGCAACACTCAAAAAAAAATTCTAGTTTAACCAACCAGAATTATGGTTAACTTAACTCGAATAGAGTGCTAAATATGCCCTTATTATAAATTCTGGTTAAAATTATCAGAAGTTTCTGGTTGACAATTTTCTGGTAAATTTTACCAGAAATCCATGTAACTTTATCCAGAATTTCTGGAAAGGTTAACCAGAAATTTTTACTAAATAGTTTTTTCGTAGCTTAAGAATGTCTGGAAATTAACACTGGATCGCGACACTTCTGTTACCAGAAGCATTAACCAGAATAGTTTTAACCAGAAAAAATCAGCCAGAGTTAATCAACTATTAAGATGAATGAAGAAAAATTGTGATCCCGAAAATGTCTAAAAATGTGTTCATAATCAATTCTTCATAGGACGCGTAGTTTTTGTTTTATTCGTGAAAAATAACATTGAAAACGAAAAAATACAAATTTGTGTACGAACGACACGAGTTACAAAAAAAATTATTTAGAAAAAATTATTTACCCGAAAAAGAGCTACAAATTTGTTATGGATCACTTTTAATACGATATGTAGTTTTGGTTTCAATCATAAAAATTTCATTAAAAATAAAAATAAAAAATTTGTGGAAAAAGGGCAAAAGGTAAGAACACAAACTGATAGAAAAAAGTTGTTTATTCATTTTGTTTCTATTTTGTGTAAGTAATATGTAGGAAATAGAAAATTTCAATATTGCGCCATAAGACGCGAGATACAATAAAAAACTAAAAGAAGACATGTAGGATATTTTGCTTTATCAATAAAAAATAGTATGAAAACCAAAATCCTATTCTTAGCATAACAACGCGAGATTGAGAAGTGTCTGAAAAAGGGATTGTAGTTTTTTATTTATTTTAAGGTGGTTTAGACAGTAAAAAATTTATAGGTTACAAGCTATTTTATCAATTGAAAATTATAATGTACTAACCACATTTCGAAACATTTATATATAAGATATATAATTATTTGTTTGTTGTGATTACCATTCTCCTTTAAAGCGAAACACTTAATGCCGGAAATTACAAAAAAGGGAACTGATCTGAAAGCACGTGGCACGAAACATCAAAAGAAATTATTGAATTGAGCAAGATGCATTTTCCTTGGCGTATTTCTTCTTCCGCAATAATATTCTCATTTCAAGAATATTTTCTTCCTTTGGTTAGAATATGCCTGTGAGAATATGACGCTCTTAATAACAGAATATCCGGGTTTTTTGCATTCAAACAGGGTATTCGATACTTTCAAAAAACCATAACCACAAAAGGTAATAAACTAGCTGTTTTTCAAATTAAAATTTCATACAATAAATCACATTTGGATACATCATTGGAATTACGGTCCTACTGTAATATTCTTTTGAATTTTGAGGGGTTCGTATTTTTTACTTTCAATAGACGAAACTCAAAATCTGCTGATTTTTAAAAGCTTACGTCTCAAGCTATTTTCAAATTAACATACTTTAGGATATCATCAGAAAACTAACCACTTAACAGAAAGTTTTTTAAAAATATTATGGGAGTGTTAACGTCATTTTCCTAATCAATCAAATAGTGGTCAAAAATACGTCGCACTGATGATCGTGTGTATTAGAAAGTCTAATCAAAAATAGCAAGACTTATTTTTGCGGGATGTTTAAATATTTAAGGGATGTTCAAACCAAAATTTGACACCACAGTATTTAACGGATCTCCACGTTTCAAGACCCCCTGAATCCGAAAATCAAGTTTTTGCGATCGCGTGTGTCTGTCTGTCTGTCTGTCCGTTCTTAAACACAATAACTTTCGAAAAAATGAACAGATCAAATCCATCTTTGGCACACTGTTTTCAGGTCCTAAAAGAAACGACGAGTTCGATAACCAATTTTTTTTTTAATTTGAAAATTCTATGTACGGATATTTATAATATTAAAATGGGCAAATCAAAAAAGAAAGTCAAGAAAAGAAAAACGTTGCTTTTTAAAAGTTCTACAAGACTTTTATAACAAATTTTTGGATTTTCATTGAAAATCGAAAATGCAAATTTTGATTGCACAAAAAATAATGCAAAAACAAAAATTCCATTTTATGTTCAAACTGTGTAGGATACGAAAAAAAAATTAAGAAAAATTGGTATCCCAAAAAAGATCTACAATTTCGTTAGAAATCACTTCTTGATAGGACGTCTGCTTTTTGTTTTATTCGTGAAAAATAGCAATGAAATTAAAAAAAATAATTAAAAAATTTGTCAAAAAATGAGGAAAGTTATGAAAAAAAAGATTTAACAAGACCTGTTTACAAATATCTGTCGAAAATTAAGCGCGCAATGCGAGTGTCACGATGAAAATGTTTACCTCAAGGCCTCCAGAGCTTTGAGATACTTAATCTTTGACTATACTTAATTAAGTAGACAATTCAGACTATGAAGACGCATATAAATATTGCCATCTAACAGAGATCTTTTTGTTAAAGATTTATTCAAGCATTCCAAATGCCAAGAATGAATATCCGAGCGCGAAGCGCGAGATTTAACAGACGCGCGCCACGGGCGCGCTCAAAACTGCAAGCCGCGCACGCAGCGCTTAGAGAAGATTTTTCTTGATAAGTCTTGCTACCGAATAGTACAGTCGGTAAAAATATTTAGTTATGAATTGCCATTTTAGCTTTATTTTAAATATTTTTACTTCTGATAAGGGGCCCTGATCTATCAAGAAACTTAGAACATAAGCTACCAAGGTATACGAATTATCAACTTGTTCAATTCTCTCACCATTTAATCCAGTGGTGCATATTGTTTCCTCACTCGTTCCTTTGAACACCATAGTTTTTGTTTTATTTGCATTAATTTTTAGGCACATGCTCTTCATGCTTGCATTCAGTTTAATCAACATTCTTTGCAAGTCTTCGATTGACTCTGCCATAACAACCTTATGATCTGCGAACGCTAATCTACGTACCCTTACTGTTTCGAGATCCACATCCTCTTCGTCGAAAAGAGCCCTTCTTAAACACTTGTCCATGAATAATATAAATGACCATTAAAACGTAACGCATCCTTGTCTAACTCTTTGAATAATATCGAAACAGTCACTCGAATTCCCATTTACTTTTTCTAGGTCAACAAATGCACAGAAAACTTTTTTTCCTACTCTTAAAGTTTTTTCTTTGATTTGCCTTAAGCTAACTATTTGATCCGTACATGACCTTCTTGGCATAAACCCACTTTGGACTTGCCAAATTTTTTCTTCTGCTATTTTCATTACCTTACGGATAAGTATTTCTCAGTATATTCTAATTACGATATTAATAAGCTCAACCCTCCGTCAATATTGCAGTCACTTTTATCTTACTTTCTTTTATATATTGGTACTATAATCGCTTTTTTCCAATCGTTTGGGACGTCTCCAATCTCGAAACATAAATTTATCAGTTCGCACAGTCTATGTGGTATGTACTCGCCACCGTGTTTAAGCATTTCAGCGTTAATGCCGTCTACACCGGCAGCCTTACCGTTTTTCAAGTTCTTAATTATATCGCTAACCTCAATGACACGGACTTTCTCAATTGAGTTTTCTAACGCATCGTAATCTTTCATAATCATTTATCTTTAAACAATTTAATTTTAAACAGACAAATTTCGAATTCATTTTTTCATTCAAAAATTATACAATGCTAGCCAGTTAAAATACATCGATTTAAAAATCTTGTAATTCCAAAGACTTTATTATTGAATGGTTAAAACTTTAAATTATACATCTGGCCTTAAATTTTAAAGGAATTCGCAGAATCTTCAAGGGTAAGTTACTACAAAATCCTAAAAATGGATTATTTGTAATATTAGAACGACTAAAAAATAAAAGGTCTTTATTAGTAAGGTTTTTCATTTGAAATAAAGTAAAATCTTGAAAGACGAATTCAAAATTTTTTATTTCAAAGCACTGCATAATTTCAAATAGCATTTCATATTTTTTTAATTTTTAAATTTTTTAAATTTTGAAACGAAAAATTTAAATTGTATGCTTCAAAAATTTAAGTTAGCAAATTTAAACCTAAATAATTAAGACAAATTCAAATTAAAACCGTTTATAAAAAAGAGGTTTCAGGTTTTTCTTAGTCAAAAGGAAAGGAAGTACTTAAAAAGGGCTTGTTACATGTTTTCATTAAATTTTACAAAGCAAAATATATTAATAATCTATTATTGATCTTAAAATTGACTACAAAGTATGATGATTGTTAAAACGTAATCTGAGAACATTTTAATTTTCCCTGGATATAAGAGCTTGAAATATAACATGCGATTAGAATGAATCTAAATGCCGTTCACTAAAGAAAAGTATCAGCCAAATCAGAACTTGTATCTCGTTGTCAAAACCGGCCTAAAGTAAAAATAAATTTGATAAAAGAGACTCGAACAAGAGGTTAAAATAAGTCTAAAAAGTTCCATATTTATATTAATTTTCTTTCAGGGTTCAGTCTACATTGAAATTAAACATTTTTTACATTATTTTAAAGAATATATATCAAGACATATTATGTAAAAATTAAAAAAATCAAAGCACTCTATTTTTTTTAACCTGAACATCATTACCTTAGTCCGTATACCTGCGAGTATAGTGCGCTCGATCAACCTATTTAAACCGCGAACCGCCACAGTTCTGACTGTTCAAAAGAGACCAGAACCAAACGAAAGCAAGAAGACTCGAAGAAATGGCAGGCGTAAAAGACTTGGTTTAAGTAAGAGTTTTTTATCATTTTTTACATATTGTGGACATAATTTGCATTAAGATGACCTTCAGGGGTTTTGAAATTTAAATATTTATTATATTTTTGTTTGCAAAAAATAGCGAAAAACGTGTTTTTTTTTCGTTCTTTATCCGTTATTTTTATATTTTTTGTCAAAACCTTATTCCCAAGGGTCATTTTGTACAAGGTGTCATACTGAAACCCAAGCACTTTGATTTTTTGTTTCATAAAAGCCGTTCTTGAGTTCTGATGGAGCTACCTAACCTAACAATTGTTTAGGCGTTACGTTCAACTGCAGTTTTTGTATTAATACATTTATGAAAATGAAATTTTTTAAAATTTTAATGTGCTTTACGACTTTATTTATCAAATCCAGCAATTTATATTACTATCTATTATAGATTTCTAAACAATAATTGCAAAAATAGCCTTTTTTTAGTGTCCAAAGTACACTGACCCCTTAATAGTTTTAAAATAATGAATCTTAATTCAGAAATAACTAGGCATAAACAATTAAGTAATACAGATCACCGAAAACTGTGGTTAATGTCCCCAAAAAGGCATCGTGGATCGTGGAAAAGAGATCTTTGGAGATAATTTAATTTGATCTCTTTTTCTCGGTAATAAATGTTTTTTTTTATTTGCATTGCAAATAAAGCTAA
>NC_046665.1:63327124-63332653 GCF_010883055.1 Belonocnema kinseyi
CGAAAATAGGTATGTGATTATTGACAAAAGGTTTAAAAAAGAACGAAAAGAAATAACAATAAATCATTCTTGTGTCAAGTTCATAAATAATCGATTAATCTCAACTCAATAATTACTTATGATAAATGTTAAAGTTTCAAAAGACTATCGACACACACTAAAGGCTCGTTTACTTCAACTTTCCACAATGCTGAGTTGCCATAATTTAAGTTTTCACTGCCTCAAAACTTTCTCCAACTTTTCATCGTTAATTTGCCAAGAGAATCCTGAGTGGAATTCTTCTTAGTGAAATACCAGATGTGTAAAATGTGAGCTGTAATATGATTAGTGGCCCTTTCAAAGAACTTCAAAACTGCCCCATAAAAAACAATCAGAAACCTTACGATTCATAATATTGTTAATCATTACTACGCTACATCAAACAAAATAAAATTTTTGTAATAGAAATTCATCATTTATATAAAATAACTTTCACATTCGTTAAATTCATTCTAATTTACGAAAATTCCCTAAATTTCCTACTATACATTGTTTCGCAACATAAACTAAGTTACAAAATATGATGCATATTAAATTTTGTTTGAATTATTAATAAAATTGTACAGTTCCTGCTTTAGAATGTTTTGAAATCAAATTCCGAATTATTTTAGCCTGGAAGCTAAAACTACATTCGGAATGAGCAGCATTCCTCTGCCTCGACAGAAAGTTTCGTTACATTAACAGGATTTTCACTCCTGGTTACTGAAATCCTCTTAATGTAGGGGAAGCTGCGCTAGTGCTAAAACAACTCCTTTTTTCGCTAATGGGATCAAAATTACACATTAGCCTCTCTAACGCTAAGCGCGATTAAAAGTTTTCTTTGCAGATAACTTATCAAGCGCATCCAAAAAAGTAAAAATCTCTCGAGACCATGAAATTGAGATCCTTCATCAATGAAGCTATAGACGGAAGTTTCGTGGTTGGCACAAAAAAACAACTATGGAGCAAGGAAAATACTTTTATCGTACTCCAACACTCGCTGAACTTGGTCGAGAGATAGAAGACCTCCAGAACCCGACACCAAGTTTGACCATTTAACGAAGAACGTATATAGCATTCAGACGGCGAAGAAGATACTTGGTATGGATCTAGGCGAACAGCCACATCTTTGCATAGATTCAACTAAGTAGATTCAAGTACGTGTGTACATTCAAGATATTCCAGAACTACTTGCTAAGTGCCCCAGTATAACTATTTATATCGAAGATGTTCCCGAACGTGATTCTTGCTTTTCGGCCCAACTTGTTTTCCTATTTAATTTATTTTCCAAGGAATCTATATTATCATCAGAAAATAGAAAATCTTAAAGTCTTTTCAGACTGGATGGAGCTTTGAAATAAAAAATTTTAAAACCAAATTCTTTCGGATAAAATATTTTCTCCTTAATCTTCTACCTTAAGCTACTGGAGTAATCGAAAGAAGGATCCCTTTGCAGAAATACACGCATTTTTTTTCCAAGTCGTACGTCGTAAAATTTTTTAAGGAATCTGTATTATCATCTGAAAATACCAGAAATTCTTAACGTCTTTTCAGACTAGATGGTGCTATGAATTAAAATTTTTTTAAATTACATTTTTTCTGAAAAAAAGATCTCCTCCGCTCCGCTTGGAATCAAACCACAGAATTACCTATTTTCGGTCGGATGCTTTCCCCTTTAAGTAACTAGAGAGATTGAAAGAAGAATCATTTTTCAGGAATACTCACATTATTTTACCAGCTGTTACGTAGCCTAATTTGTCATGGAATCTGTATTACTATAAGAGAATACCAGAAATTCTGATCGTCTTTTTAGACTATATGGAGCTTTCAATTTTTATTATATGTTACGTGAAACTTGGTATGACAATAAATAGATACACAAAAAATTTAATATTATTATTTGGATAAATTCTTCCATACTACCCGTAAATAAATACACATTATGAAACTATTTCAAATTTCGTCTCGCACAACATCCTCCTCGCTTCTTTTCCTTTGTTAGTCTCTATCTATATTTTAAATTTCCCTTGCAAGTCTGCACAGGATAGGGTACGGTTTCGCTGCTGATCCTAAGGAAATTTTGTTGATTAATTCACTCCCACATCTGTTATTTATCCAATTCTCTAACTTTTCGACGAAGCGATTATCCATAAATTATTTTGCTACCCTGCAAACTACTCTATCATCTAAGTTCTCCTCATCTTTCCCACATAATCTACAGCTTACCTCTTTCAAACCTGTGTTTTCTGCCCTCCTCATATTTCCAAACCGCAATCTAGCCCATTGTACCTTGCTTCTATATTCTTATCGTCTCAATATTTATTTCTTTTTAAATTAATCTTCACAGATCCATAGAATACGCAATATGCATACATCGTTTTGTCCTGCTCCAGTTCCTCTGAATTTATGGTTCCCTTGTGGTCATTACTCCACTCTCAAGATTTTTTCTATTAATCTCTTTACATATCTAAAATTTAAACATCTCTTACTTCCTTTAAAGCTTATTTTACTTTTATCTTCAACTAAAATGATTTTCACTTTGAAGATCTTTTAAGTCTTCCTTTAAACAAGTTTTTGGTTAAGTATTTTCATCCTTGTCTATTATTTTGAAAAGATATTTATTAACCAATTTCTTGCCTCGACTTAAATCCTGGTCCTTCCCACTTCCACTTTCCAGATGTAACCTGGCGTGTTCCTATCGAGTCCCGCGGTTACCTTTACAAAAATTTCCCTTTTGCCATTTCCATTTCTGAACCCTAAGGTAAACCGACCATTACTGAGACAGTTATGAAAAAGCTAACCCACATAAACATAATATAAAAATGATTAATTGTAATTTTTGGTACAAAATCTACAATCCTTTCTTCACAATTTTCTTCCCTATCATGCGTTCTTCTGCTAAAAATCGGAGTTTTGCATAGAATTTATTATGGATAAAACAAAAACTTCAACCAGTTTTCCTTTTAGACTTTTAACGTATATCGCGTCTTTCAGCGTAATATTTAAATTTTTAATTTTTGCACATGACCTTCGATAAATAAATTAAAGGAAACGACTTCCCCAGATACTTTTTTTCATACTTTGCGTCGTTTGGTTCAAAATTCAAATTTTCAATGTTTTTTGCTGTATTATTTCTGAAGAATAAAACCAAAATAACAAGTCTTACCAATAAATGTTTAAAAAATGTATAGGACTTTTTAAAAGCTGGAATTCCTGCCTGCAACTTTTTTCCGTATTTCACGTAGCTTGGCTTAACATTCGAATTTTCGATTAATAAAACCATAATGACAAGACCTATCAATAAAAGAATGTGAGTAATTTTTAAGACCATTTTAAAATTTATAATTCCTCCTGAAGATTTTTTCCTGAAAAATTGTAGGTCCTTTGAAAATTATAATTCTTTATCCTAACTTAATTTTATGCTCCTATCGTCATTCGGCTTCAAATTAGAAATTTCGACTTATTCATCATACTTTTAATGCATAGAACAAAAATGAAAAGTGCAGTCAAAAATCTTTAGAATTAAAATAGTAATTATTTCGAAAAGCTAGAATTTGTATTGGAAAAAATTTTCACGTATTTTATCCTCATTTGGGATAGAAGTAGAATATTTGATTTTTGTATAGCATTTTGGATAGGTAAAACCATAATCATTGGTCAATGTAGGCAGTTCAAAAACTTGTTATTTCTTTCAGGCTTCAAAAAAGTGTACCAAAGCTTGATACGATGAGAAAAATGACATCAAATCTTACCAATAAATATTGCAATTTACATTTTAAAAAACCATTGAATATAATAAAAAAATATGAATGTTCAAAATATCAGTTGAATGCACTACCAAGAAAGACCTATTCTCAAAACAAAAAGAGGAATTTTTGACTAAAGTGTTGAACTTTCATCCAAGAACAATTTTTTAGTGCATAAAGGAACAAAATCTCATCTAAAATGTTCAAGCTTAATCCGATGCGATGAATTTCCTGTAAATAAAACTATTTTTATATCCTAAATATAAATTTTTAACAGAAAAAATTGAATTTGAAATACATTTTTAACTAAAAAAGATAAATTTGTAAGCAACAAAATGAACTTTTTACCATAAAGAAAAAATTTTAACTAATGGCATTACTTTTATACAAAAAATACAAAGTTTCAAAAATAGGTTATTTAAAACAGATACATGCTTAATACAAAAATGAATTCCTAACTAAATGAACAGTTGTATTTTCCACCAACTAGATTAATTTTCTACCTAAAAATATCAGTTTATTCACAAAAAATAGAATAGTGAATTTCCAGTTCAAGAACAGAATTTTTAACTAAAAAGCTGAATTTTAAATGAAAAAATTATTTTCTAGTGAAGTAAATCAATTTTTAACCCAAAGAGATTAGTTTTCTAATTTCTAAATTAGTTTTCTAACATACAAATTTTTTAAGAAAATTCATGTATGTATTACAAAAAACATATAATTAAAACCGAGTTTAAAACCATAATAAAAATTTTCTGTTAGAAAAACAAATTTTCAACAAAATAGGTAAATTTTCAAAAAAGTAAATAAATTTTCAACCAGAAAGCAATTTAAATCTCAAGCAAATAAATAAAATTTCAACTATAAGGATAATTTAGTCACCGAATAATCAAATTTTCAAAGGAAAAAGTCAACTTTTTGACCAAACATGTAATAGTTTAATTCTTAGTTTAAAAAATAAAATAAAAATATATACTTCAATAAAATTTTGATGTTTTTCACTAAAAAAAGTTTTAAACTCGATAATTCAATTGTTTTTTTCTTAACAATTTAGTTACGCTTTCAAATACGTAGTTGAATTTTTAACAAAAAAAGATGAATAATTAACAACAAATGTGATTGCAGATATTTGAAACAAAATATTTTTTTATTCTAAACTAAAAACAGTCGGTTTTAACAATAAAAAATTTATTTTTATACCAATAGTTAAGTCTTTAACCAAAAAAGATTAATGCGGAGCCGAACAGTTGGATTATTAAAAAAAAAAGATGAAATTCCTACTAAAATAGATTAATTTTCAACCAAAAAAGACCAATTTTCTACCAAAAAGAATGAATTTTGTACGAAAATTTTTTATTTTAACAGAATAATAAAATAAATGCAATTGTGGTTTATCAAAATTCGTTGACTCTAAGTTTTCCCCTGACATTGCTGGAGTCTTCCGGATCATTTATACATTTCTTAAATCTCCGTATCTTTTTTCAATTCCATGACCTCTCAAAAGCCTGCAACCTTCATTTTTACATTCTCATCAGAGAAGGTATTAAATTTGTGTAAAATTTGACTTCCCACCCCCGTTTTTGTCAAATGTCCACGTTTTGAAACCCTCTGAATTAAAAAAACAGGTTTTAACGAATGGGTCTATATGTTTGTCGTTATGCCTATCGTATGTATGTATGTATGTATGTATGTATGTATGTATGTATGTATGTATGTATGTATGTATGTATGTATGTATGTATGTATGTATGTATGTATGTATGTA
>NC_046665.1:63332753-63335735 GCF_010883055.1 Belonocnema kinseyi
AAAAGGCATAAACAATAATACAACTCAGAAAACACTGTTAGTGGATAATTTTTGTTCCTATTTTTCTCTACGATGACATATAATACGTTCCTCAAAAACTACTCCTAAGTCATACATACCTACCTCTCGTGATCAAAAACGTTCTAAAAGTAGGAAAACCACCTTGAAAAACGTAAACATGATTTGGAGCTCCAAATTAATTACTTGACACTTGAAAATTTCTCTCTTATTATAATTTTCCCAAAAAACTACCCTTCTACGTGAACGTCTTCAGCAAAATAGATGTATGTGTGCAAAAAGCATAAATACATATATTTGTTCCGCTGCATGCGTTCACGTGAAAGGGTAGTTTTTTGGGAAAAGTATGATGAGAGGGAAATTTTCAAGAGCCAAGTAATTAATTTAGAGCTCTAAATAATGTTTACATTCTTCAAGGTGGTTTTTCCACTTTTAGAACGTTTTAATCACGAGAGGTAGGTATGTATGACTTAGGGGTAGTTTTAATAATAAAATAAGCAAAAAAATATGGCGTCTTCCATTTGTCAATTTGCCTTAGTGGCGGCGCTAAGTGGACGGCCCTTATATCAATTAGTGACTGAATTTGAGCTACGAATCAGCTATTTTTAGTCTGAAAATAATTAATTAATTGCTATAATTCAGTGAGATTTTAAAATTAATCGACTTTGCTTAAAGATTCACCCATTGTGTTGAAAAATGGTCTTTTTTTGGTTCATTTCAACTGATTTTTATTTATAATCCCAATATATATATTTAAATATCAACTATTTAGTTTTTCGTTGTGATTTTGTTCTTTTTGGCTCCTTGTCCAACTACTTAGCTAAAGACAAACTACTTTGTAAAAATACATTTTTTTGCTTGAAGATTTATAATTTTATTTGGAAGTTCATTTCTTCCGCTGGAAATGTAACTTTTTTATCAAGCATTCATAATTGCACATATTTGATTAAAAATTTATCTTTTTTAGTATAAAATTAATCTATTTTCTAGAAAAGTTATTGCTTTGGGTTGAAAATTTTATTCGGATGGAAAAAAAATTTTGTTAAAAAGTCATTAATTTTTTTGTGTGAAAATTTTGAACGTTTCTGAAACTTTAGTCTGATGAAACGTATCATTATTTTATGAAACTTTCCATGTTTCCACAAAAGATTTGATTGGCTCACATTCTTATTTATGTAGGGGATCTTTTTTTCATTCAAACATAATTTAATATGGGGCTCTTAATAAAGGTTCATAAATATTGAAGACTTTTTTGTTTGATTAGAAATTGATAATAACGAATGACATTTTGCAATATCTTTTAGTAGTTGTCAAAGGGCGTTGAGGTCGGAGCAAGTTACTCAGAGTTGAATAACCGAAATAGGATCAGATCTTCGCTTTTCCAGAGCGAATGAAAATTCCAGCAAGGGATGCGAAGCCAGCAATAACCGGGGTGGTCGAGAAATCGATTTGGGATGGCGATAGGAAGGTAATAAGGTGGCCGTTTGTCGCTCGAGGTGTCAAATAAGCGCATCGAAGCTTCAGCTCGATTCTTTTATCGACGCTTCTAAACTACTTTGCCCCTTGTCACATTCCAAAGGGACTTTCCACCCTCAGTTGCTTCTTGTACTTTCGATTTCCATTTTATTTCCTTGGTCCTCGGGTTTGTTCATAGCATCATGTTTAGAATGATCGAATCTCTTGCCAAATTGATGTAGAAAACAATTTGAACTTTATGCCAATTTTCAACTATAGAAATTAAACTTAATAAGCAAAAATAGATATGAATTTAATAGATTCTACAAGGCATGTATGAGATTCAAATTCAAATTAACTTTGAGCTTGAATTAACGATTTGTCACTTGACATAAGAATGACCAATAAGCAAGTGCTAATGAAATCTATGATTGTGAGAAATGAATGGAGAATGTACAAAAAGCAATCGAAAGTTTCCTTTTTCTCTCTGAAACACTTGTTCAGTTAGGACTAAGTGTTGATTTATATTTAAAATTTTTAATGCGTGCCAAAGTTCCAATATTTTTTTTATAAATGTGTGTGGACGTCACAATTCAAGTAAGCAACGAATCGCCTGCCTATTAATAAATAATCAAATAATAAATTATATAAATAAATTAAAATGATAAACCAATGTAAAACGCGACAAATCAAGTGTAATTTAAATGGAGTGTAAGCGGGTGGAATCAAACTTTGTTTTAGTGTGGCGTTATTTTGGAATATGATTTCCTTTATGATAATTTCTACCGTTTATCATCATCTGTGAAGTCGACGTATCGTGGAAACTAAAAGCTTTAATGATGGCCAAAGTTCCTAAAAATCAGGGAAGATTTTTTTCATTTCAACGTCGTGCCCCAGCTTTACGGATTTGCTTTACTTAGCTAGGTACAAGCTATCTGCATGACCAATCCAAACAGACAAATCAGCGATAATACCATCATCTAGTTGGTATGCTTTTGATTTTGAAATTTATTTACATGTTTTTCTTTATATGGAATTTAAATGTTTAGAGTGAATGGATGATTTTAGAGCGAAATATTGAATTTTTGAGCTGGTCTCGATTTTGGCGTTTACGTGCCTTTGCATTTCCAAGTTTTTTCTACTTTAAAGAAATTTTATATTATTTTGCAATCAATTTCTTTGTTTATTCACTGATCTTTCCTAAAACTTCTCTGTCACTAATACAAATTTTCGGGTACAAGTTTTAAATTCTTTGGTCCCTAATTTTTTTATCTATACAATTCTAAAAAATGTTAGAATAATGCATCGCTAGAAGTTGCGGAAGACTTACGATGAATGCAATGTTCAGAATAAAAAATATGCTTTTTGGAGTTTCATCCAAAAGTGCTAGCTAACGAACTTGACTTTCAGTTTTCGTTCTAAAAAAGTGTACCAAAGGACAATCTAGTATATTAATTTTTTTTAAGTATCCTGCTTACAGGCAGACATACAGACATACATGCACACAAT
>NC_046665.1:63335835-63359528 GCF_010883055.1 Belonocnema kinseyi
AAAAATTTGTCATAAGGACAACCGCAGGATTTCGCCAGGAGCGGGTGCTAATTTGAAAAAATGCACCCGCTTCCAGCGAAATCGCGGTAAAATTTCAGCCATCACCACATCTCACAACCGTGAGATAGGTGGTCACAGTCTGTAAAGGAATTAATACGAAGATCTAGCAAAAACCTCGTGCACCCTAAGAACACGGAGTGACCCAAGGACAACCGCCTTCTGCATTTTTCCCGCAAGTGTTCTAGCATATTGTTGACACGCAGGGATGCTTTTTAGGCTATTAGCAAGTGAAAGTTTGGCACCTCCAATATATATACATGTTCCGCTGCATACGTTAAAGCGGAAAGGTGGATTTTTGGGAAAATTGTTATCAGGAAATTTTCAAATGTCAAGTAAATTATATAATTAATCTTATTAATGAATTAAGTAATTAAAAATAAAAAATTTGCATTAATAAAATTAAATATTCGACTAAATAGATAAATTTTTAACTAAACTTATGAATTGTTATGCTATGTTAAATCAAAATTGACACAAAAAAGTTAATCTCTAACGCTCACAGCATGAGATATCGGTGGGATATCCCATTTATCTCCCAGGATGTCGTGGGCATATCCCAACAGATCCTAGGGATATCGCCAATTATATCCTCCAGGGGGGAAATCTCGATATCCCTGGAATATCCCAAGGATATCTCAGAATATCCTCAGGATATCCCATTAATGTCCCAAATTTATATGCCAAGGATGTTACCAAGATATCCTAATTCTATAATTTAGTATATTACTGGAAATATAAATATTCCAGTGGGCACATCATTTTATAACATAATTGAAACGCCCTAAGAACGTTTTTTGGACGTACAAGTCAAATGACGTCATTCGAACGTTTTAAAAACTGTCCTAAGTCAGGCCAAATAATGTTCTTAAAACGTTTAATGTTACAATTACGTCTTTGAAACGTTTCTGGAACATTGTATGTTTATGGAACGTTATATGAACTGACTTAAGACATTTTTAAGACGTTCTAAAGATGTTCTTTAACGCTTCGTGTCAAATTATAATCGTCATTTACATTATACAAACGAACGCGGTACACAATAGTTTAATTGTTTTTTTTTATCATAAAAACTGATTTTTCCGATGAAAAGTGCGATCTCTAAACTGCGCAATTTAGATTTTACAGGTACAATAAAAGCCAATTTTTAAATTTTTAGGAAGTGAACTATTTTTTTATTGTAAGTAGGCTGTTATTGGTTATGAAAATTATTAGCATTAATAATCTCTTGCTGAAACAAACAGACGTTTGCATAGCTTTATGTTTTTAGGCATTCCAAATATTTGAATAAATATGCATTTGGATTCCATTGTCAAAATTGTATATACCTCCCACAAGACATTGAGTGTATATCGTACGGGACGGAAATCTCGATATCCTTGCAATATACGTAGGATATCCCGGGAGATTTTTGGAAGATTTTTCAGGATATCCTATATCCTACTGAGATATCCTAGGGATATTCCAAGGATATCATTTTGTTGTGAGGGAACTAAAAAGATTTTAATTTAAATCAAAAACAGTTAAACTAATTAAAAAACCCTATTTAATGATATAGCTTAATCCTCAACCAAAACATATTCATTTTCCAAATAATTGTAATTTTTTATACAAAAAAGCATCAAATTTACACTAGAAGAGACCAATTTTCTACAAAATAGTTTCTACAAGGAAGATTAATTTTCTAACAGGAAAGACGAATTTCCAGTTTATTAAAGTTACATTTTCCACCAAATAGATAAATTTTCAATTGAAGTTACGTGCTTAACAAAAGATTGTAAGAGTTGATATTTAAATAAAAAATATTTTTATTTCTAATCAGGAGCAGTTGAATGCATTCAAAAAAACAAATTTTCAACAAAATAGTTCAAACCTTCAGTACAAAATAATAACTATAAAAAAATAATTTTTAAATGGAGTAGTTCCATTTTCAACACAAAATACGAATGTTCAACTAGTATGATGAATCCTTCAACAAAAGGATGAATTTTTAACGAAGTAGTTTAACTTTTAACTAAGTAGTTACATTTTCGAACAAAAAGGATGGATTTTCAACAAAAAAATATAATACTTCATATTTCAAACAAAAAATATTTTTATTTTAAATCAGAAACAAATTCTCAGCCTAAAATATAATAATAAACTTTTGAAATAAAAAAATATACTTCTAACGAAAAATTGTGATGACTATGACGTCTAATATAAATAAATAGGATTTTACAATATTTGTTAAAACTTCTAAAATATTAGATTAGAAAGATTCTAATTTTGATTAAAAGTAAAGCTAATTCTCCACTGCACACTTTCTCATTTCGGACTACACGGTTTATTCGAATGTCGCGTTGTATTAATACATTAAGTTATATATTTTACAATCTGAAAGATAATTTGAAAAAGTCAGCAGTATCGGGATCTGAATCACTGAAATAATAACTTTATTTTTTTATGAATATAGAGTACATAATTCTCACTGGTTTTCAAATATTGTTCACACAATCAAAATAAACTTTCGAATTTAAACAACTTTTTACCAGTACCCAGTAGGCTGGTCCAAATTTCTCTCACTCTCTCGAATTTTCTTGTATATCACCCGGAAAGTTATTTGGATCCACAAAAAAAAATACATTTCTTTTTACTTCGAAAAAAAATTTCATTTAGAGGTAGCACAAGCTGCCTTTATATATTTTATTCAGAATCATCAATATTAGCTGAGAGAGTTAAAATTGAACATTTCTTTTCACAAATAGCCATTTAATACTAATAAAATATTAATTTTTTAATTATCACCAATAAGCTTTTTTGTATAAGTAAAATTGTTTATAATACATAAAATACTACTTTATACTTCTAATTATATGTTTTGATAAATTTTAAAAATAATTTATTGTAATTTTAAGTAATAATCACTAAGAATAGAGATAGTCGCGATTTTTTCAATAATTGACCGCTTTTCCTCCAATTTTGAATTATAATGTCTGCTTTACACACAGCGTAAATCAATAATTTATTCAATTTGGTGCGGATGATTATTTGAACAAATTATTATTTTGATACCAATCCTAAACTGTATTAATGCTAGATATTTGCAGATTTTTAATGAAATGTTTAACTTTTTACCCACTTTTTATTCAGTAAAGTCACAAATAATGCAAGTTAACAAAAATAGTTGCTTAAACAAGGATTTATTTTTTATAACTATCTTCTCTTAGGGAAGTGCTAAAAAGTTGCATTTTTTCTGAACTCTTAAACCTTTTTTCCACTTTTCACTTATTAAGGTATTAATTAATGCAAGTTAACAAACATGTATATTTAAACAATCAATTATCGTGTATGACTATCTTCTCTTATAGTAATGCTAGAAAGTTGCTTTTTTCCTGTAATCTTTTGTTTTGCATTAATTTTTTAGTTAAAGCAAATAATAAGTCAACCTCAAAAAGACTATTTTTGAAAGTAGTATTGGATTTTTCAAGTAAATCATTTTGGCTCTTTTCCCGTGTATTACCAAAATTAGTTTCTACAAAAAAGCTATCTTACACAAGGGAAAAAACGAAGAATGCATTAATTTGGAGTAAGTAGGAGGACTCCGTCTCTAAATGACTTGCAAATTTTTTTCTAATCACAACAAGTAGCTTATTGCAAAGCGTAAAAGAAAAATGTGGGGTTCCGCATATTTTGATATCAGGCTACCCCATAGCAAAATAAATTCACGTGAAAGTAAGAGATTGGTTAAAATATGTTTTACTGTAATGTTTATTTATTATTTGATTATAAGCAAAAAGGGCAAGCCAAGCTAAACATTCAAGAAAAAAACTCGCAACCTTCTAGCACTTATCGAAATGAAGATGGTCATAAACAATGGTAAATTGTTTAAACAACTATTTTTGTTGACATGCATTAATTATTACCTTGCTAAGTGAAAATTGTAAAAGTACCTGAAAATTTAAGATCAAAGCGAAACTATCTGGCATTAATATGGATGAAGATAGTTCCGTACAATAATAATTTTCTTGAACAATTACTTTTTTTAAATGAAATAAAGTATCAACTTACTCCAAGTGAAAAGTGAATAAAAAGTTTAAAAATTTAGAAAAAGGCAATTTCTAGCATTATTCAAAGATAATATTATGAAAAATCTTGATAAATAGTTCAAACAGTTATTTTATTGACATTAATAAAGCATTTCCTAAATCTAATTCAAAATTTGCCAAACAGTGGATTATTTGAGAAATAACCGCCAAATTATAATTCTATTCTAAGATGAAATTGCTACAAACAATAATCAATTTTTGGAATAGTTTATTTAAACATCTAATTATCAATTTAAACTAGTATTTTGTATCTTAGAAACAATTTGCATTTTAAAAAGCGCAAAAAATCACTATTAGCCCTTAAAACTCAAAGACCCATTTTTTCACTCATGGGTTTTTTTGGGACCCTATCAAACAGGTTTATGGTTTAACCCAGTCATTCAGTTTAAATAATTCTGAATCTGGGTTCTAAAATATTTTTTTCTGAGAAACGAGAGAAGTTTATAATTTATATTAATTTTGTACTACATGAATATTCGTTCTTAAATTTATAAACTAGAAATTATTCAACAATTCAGGCTTGAAATTGGAAACTGCATAATCTGAATATAAAATTATTAATTTTTTAATAATTCAGTCTTCAAACTCTAAAATTCTCGCTAAGCAGGGGAAATAGGGTAGAATTTCATGAAAATAGATGATTCAATTCTTTTTTAATTCCTAAGATTTTAAGTAGACATTTATTTAATTTTCAACAATGTCTAATAGTTTACTGTCAAATGAAATATTTAAGGACTTTTAAACAAAAGAGATCAATTTTTATCAAAATAATTCAAGTTCCAACCAAACAGTTAACCTTTCAAGCTACAAAGATGAATTTTCAACCAAATGGTTAATCTTGTGAATAAGATTAATTTTGCACCAAAAAGTTACATCTTCAAAGAATCAGAAAATTCAATAAAGAAAAATCATTTTAATTATCAACCATGGAATTTGAATTTACAGTAAAGAAGATAACTTTAACTAAATGGTTGAATTTTCATACCAAAAAGAAGAATTTTCAATCCAAATTATGGTTCTTTTATCCAAATTTAGGTAAATGTCCAACAAAAACAGATTTTGACAGAAAAATATGAATTTATAACAAAATAGTTAAACACTTAACTCAATAGTTAATTAAGTTCACATTTAAGTGAAAAAACAAAAAAAAAGGGATGAAGCGAAAGTTTCTTGGAAACCGAGAAAGAACTAGAAATTCTTTAAAAACGGGTAGTAGGGAAAAGTGTGTTAATACTGTAATTGAATAAGTGAGCAGTAAGCGAACAAAACGTAATAAATCCATTCCAGATGATTTCTCAATAATTAGCTAGATCCTGTAGGGTCGACTGGAATAAGTGTAATAGCGCGGTTAGGGTGATAAAAAGAAAATTTGGATTGAAAACAAATTAGTTTTTAACTTTTTTATTACAAAATGAAACTAAATCCCTCATTATTTATAGGAAGAATTTGGCTATCATTATTTAATACTTAAATGAAGTATTTTAAAACATAAACAAATGCTTTTAGAAAACTTAAATTCGTGACTATGTCAACTGGTTTCTTGATTTGAACTATTTCTATATGAGGGACTTTTTGGTCATTTGCTTTAAGGCATAAAAGAAAATATTATATTTGTCTTCATTATTTGTTTTTTTAGATTTATATTATTTTCAGTGATAAATTATGACAAAGTAATTGCAAATCATACTCGGGGGTCTGTATAAAAGCATTTTTTAAATAATATAAATTTTCCTGCCTTAATATTCGAAACTAATGGATCAATTATCGAGATATGCACAGGGAATCTTTGATCGAAGCGAACGTTTATAGCTTTTAGGATCGCAAGTGCCTCGCACTTGGCCAAAATTGAACGCCGTATCCGATACATCATTATGGGGTAACGTGCTCTAAGAAGATAGAATTATACGCATGAATACCAACTTGCGCGCTTGAAACGCCAATCTGCGGGTTCAGGGCTTCCTACAGCTGTAAGATGGGAGACTATAAGTCACGTTTTTGACGATGATCCGTCTCGCATTGCATGAACATAATTGAGCATGAGAGTTAGCGAAACTTTTCACATCGCTCATTAGTCAGCGATAGGCCGACGCCGACGCGACGTGGGGGAGGAAGAAACTGCCTCAAGCTATCATGAATTCTGGTACCTTCTGGAATTTTCAATCACTACCTAACTTTCAAACTTTCCTCATTCGTAGCGTCGAAAAAATTAATACTTAGCATAGAATTTTAATTCATAAAGGCAGGAGGATAATCAGGATATTTGATGGCATCTGCAGATTTTAATTTTTTTAATTTCCTGATTATTAACTGACTAGTCAATCATTCCAGTTGAAAGCATTAGTTTGTAGCCAGAGTTGCTACCAAATCCTAATTAAAAAATTCCTTGACTTTCTGTAACTTTTCATTGACCAGTTTCTCATTTTCCTTTACAGTTGTACATTTTTCTCTTAGTCATAAAAAATTCCTAACACTTAGGAGATAATTAATGTTATTGCAAAAAAAAAAACATTAGTTTTTAAACTTCTCTCAAAGAGTTTTTGTATACAACAGTCATGAAGAATTTTATAAACGGTCATCCACAAATTACGTAATATAATTAGGGGGGGGGGGGCGGTAACAAGCTTACCGTTACCACTAAGGTATCGTATTTCCAACAAAATAGATCAATTTTAAACGAATCATATTAATTTTTTTACCAAGAACGACAAATTTCCAAAAAAAAGTGAATTTCCAATTAAAAAAGATCAACTTTAGGTTACAAAAATTTGGAAAAAAGAAACAATTTTGTACCACAGACATTAATTTTCAACCAAGAAGTTTAATTATTTACCAAAAAGTGTAATAATTGATATTTGAAACAAAAACTCGCTTAATTTTCAATTTAAACTAGTTTATCAGAACCAAAAAAATAAAAATTTGCAACAAACAGACTGAATTCTCAATGAAAACATGTTTCAAACTAAAAGAGGATTTTTTAAACGTAATAGTTGAATTTGTAACCAAAGAAATAAACTGATAACTAAAATTATTAATTTTTATAAAGAAAATGAATATTTAAGTAAATAGTTGAATTTTCAACTTAAAAAGATGAATTTTCTACCAAAAAAAGACAAATTCTCTTCAAAATGCATGAACTTTCATCTGAAAGATAAATCAACTAAAGTGATTACTTTTCTACCAAAAAAACCCGAATTTTATTCAAAATACATGAATTTTCTACTTAAAAGAACCATTTACAAACAAAAATAAGAGTTTTCTTACACTGTAAAAAAAGTTGGTGGAATTTTAGTATACTAAACTATGTAAAAAGTGGGCTCACGCGCAGCGGAGTGAAATTAGTATAGGAATGTCTAAAATTGAACAAAAGTATAAAATTCTCAACAGAACTGAAATTTAATATGTGACGTAAAATAGAGCAACGAAAGTGGAAAATTTCTCCAAAGTATTAATCTAACTTCAAATACTTAAATCATTAAGATCATATTAGGAATATATTTATAATTACGCAAGCGTATATGGCATAAAATTTATAATTTAAAATCAGTCACTCGCATTTATGCTTTGGCCGAAAGTGAGCAATAAAGTTTGTAAACTGAAATGTACGTTCGCTCATAACGTGCGAACAAAAAAGCGAAAAAAGCGCTATCGCGAAAATTACACAAATGTGGAATATTATACGGACGAATCTAAAATCACTATAAACTGGAGAAATTTTCGTTAGAAAATAGAAATTTATGCGCAGTTGGTAATTTTACATGTCTAGGGAATTTGACTATGTATAGCGTGAGTCCTTTTTTTACACACTCTGAACGTAGTGATTTTCAACAAATCGTATGAATTAATGCAAAGTCATAGAATTAAATCTGTAAGAAACGTCATTCTACACAACATTTGAAAATTTGCTTTCTAACCTGTAATTTTAATGCATCAAAAGTGACATTTTATATGTATAAATTTACACTTTGAAGTGCAATTTTAAAACGTATTTTTACAGTGTGCTAAAGATATGAGCTTTCAACGAAGAATGTACATCTATTTACAACTAAATAGTTGAATACTTAACCCAAGCAATTACATTTTTAAACTAAAGTGACGAATCTTTTGCAATAAAAACGAATGTTTAACTGAAAAGTTGTATATTTTACCCTAAAGGGGAATCTTTAAACAAAAAGATTAATTTTCCACCAAAAAACACGAAGTTGTAACAAAATACGCGTATTTTCAACTTAACAAGTTATCTTTTCAATTAAAAATGGAATATTTGCATTTTTGATTTAAAAACTTATTTTTTACTAACAAACTAAAACGATTTACATCTGTTTAGTTGAATTTCCAAACAAAAGATGAATTTTCAACGAAATATGTAATGGCTTGTATTTCAACCAAACAAATTTGGATTTTAAGCTAAGGACAGTAAAAGCGAGAAAGAATATTAGAGCATCAACTGGCACTAATTAAATATTAAAAATAAAAATTAATTAATACCTTAGTCAAGACCATAAGAACTTTCAAAGAAAATGATGAATCTTCCACCAAAAAAATGTATTCCTATGTATTTTGGTTCGCTGAATCCGAATATGATGTCAAAATACCCGTATGGAAATTTTGTCGTAGGCCTAATCCGGCCCAAGCCTGGCATAACTAGGCCCTGGCCTGGTGATCAAGCCTGGGTTATGCTCGAATGAAAAGCTAAACCTGGGCAGGGCCTGGCTCGATCGCCGCGCCTGGCCCTGGCTTCACCCTAGTAAGGTTGAAGCGTTTTTTCTGAAATAAGAGCTCTGAGCCTCGTGTACTTCCCTGAAACCCTTGGGGACTACAGTTGAGAACAGGGTGAAAGGTTTCACCAAGATATCAAAGTGATGGAACAAAGATATCAAGGCAGATGGGATGCAAATACGATAGCGGACTTCTGTTGAATGTTAAAAAGAGATTTGCCTCGGAACAGAAGATAAATGCCTCTACGAAGATCTTTTGAATCCAAAGGAGTGCGTTATCCTAAGAAAAAATGGCTGTTCTTCCATCGAAAGTCAATGGTATGCAGAACTATATATAAAAGCCACGTCATCTAGAGGCTATCTAGTCAACGATTAGAAATTCCACTGATTCATTAGTGAAAAGTTTGCTACTGACGAATAAGTTAGAATTCGCTAAATTTGATTCAGGGAGTTCATTCATGCAAAACAAATGCTAACTTGACTTACGTATCGAATTCGATGCCTGGAAGTACACAAATCTAATTTTGTCCTGCAAAGCACCGCTCAGACAATTCTGTTTTAAGGTTATATTTCAGATTTTCTGGTTATATCGCTGAACTGATACTATATATGAATTCAGCAGCTTGAAATCTGTAATAAAACCATGTTTAACCATCATATACTGAAAAATACGTTTTTCGAGGTTATGTCAAAAGCCAATCATGAAAGGTGCTATTCTGACTTTCTTTTTTGTGTGGCTATGTTTGGGACAAGCTACATTAATTATTATCAATTGAACAGGATACATATTTCACCAAGCATAAAACTTTTCAATGAAAAATGTAATATCTGACATTTTTCCAAAAAAGGTTTTAATTTTAACCAGAAAGCAGTTAAGTTTAAGCGAAAAGACGAATTAAAAAAAAATCTTAATTTTTATACCGCAAATAGGGATTTCACAAAAAAGTTTCATTTTCAACCAAAAAATGACTTTATCCAAACTGTTGAAGTTTAAAGAAAAACTCTGCCCGCTGCGTGGGCACATTCTCATAGCGTGCTGTCCGCAAGGATCGCTTCGCTTGCGCGTTTGAGCGCACCTAGGGCGCACGATGATTAGTTCTCGCGCTTTGCTTTCGATTATGTATTTGACTCGCGCTTCGCGCTCGATCTTGAATTTACCACGCGCTACGCGCTCTGACTCTCTTTTGTTAAAGCTCTTTCAGCTTTAGCGAGCACATTCTCATCACGTATCTCGTGCTTCGCACTCGAATTCGCCCAAAATGTCAAATTTTCTACATTATGCTCAACACTTTAATAACAAATATAATACATTTTTTACGTACCTCTACCTGCTATTGGGTGTTTAGAGCTTGCAAGATAAACTATAAATAGCATTTATTATGATTACTTTAATATTGCTTGTTTACCCTAAATTTCATTTCCAGCTGCGCTGAAACATATATCATTTTAATAAATTTATTTCATTACAAGTCATAATATGCATGGAAATTAAAACAGTCTAATTCTTATTGCCTTTTTTATAATCTGTAAAATTTGTAAGCCTTTTTTGGATGAATAAATATTGTCTCACTTATTCACGTACCTTTTATCGTTGTGCTCAATTATAATTTTTTTATTTTCAATGTTGTTTTTTAAAAATAAAACAAAAACTAGTTATTCGAAAAAAGTAACACCTGAAAAATATACTATTTTTTTGTTAGGTGCCAATTTCTGTCAATTTATGTCTGTTCGCATCTTGTTCTGTTTTCTATAAAATGTATTGATTGCTTTCTGATTCATTTTTTTGCGATAAAAATTTGAATTTTTGATTTTTTGTTAGCAAAATTTATAAAGTTGTTTGGAAAATCTTGTAGGTCCTTGAAAAAACGTTTTTCTTTTCTTGACTTTTACCGTACCACGCTTTGTTTAACTTCAAATGTTAATTTTTGTTAAGTTTTATGGATTTTGAAAATATTATAACTTTAGTAATTCTTATTTTATCAAAACTCAGGGCGTCTCAAAACGTCGACATTTGATGGAATTCGCGAAAGTCATTTTTCACATAAAACGAATAACCTTCTCATTAGGATGAGAATGTAAAAATGATAAAGTTATTAACCAAAAGGACAATTATCAACCAAACAATTATAAAATTATACGTTTGTGAGACTTACTAGTTATTAAAGATTATTCTGCTTTTATACACTGCCCTGAAAAAGTTTGGACTCACTTAGAAAAATCGTTTTTTTTTTAAATTATCGCTTAAATGATCGTCTTCAGACCGTGCTCAGATATCAATTTTAAGTGAAACCGGCCGTTCGCTGCGAGAAATTGCACAAATACTGAGAGTTTCACAGAAAGGAGTCCGTACAACATTGGAGAGACTCGCTGAAACCAAATCGTTTTATGACAGGAAACGCTTAGGCCGACACAGAAAGACGACAAAAAGTGATGATAGACTTATATAAGTGTTAAGTAAGCGGTCCAGAATCAAAACAGTGTCAGACATCAGAGCCGAGATCAATCAAACGCTACGGAAGCCGATCTCCGATACAACGGTCACACGTCGGTTGCATGATGTCGGTTTGTATGGACAGGTCGCTGCCAAAAAACCATTGTTGCGATCGGTAAACATCCGTAAACGACTCAAATGGGCAAAAGAACACAAAAATTGGTCTATCGAACAATGGAAACAGGCGTTATGGACCGATGAGTCCAAATTTGAAATTTTCGGTAGCAAACGGTGAATGTATTGCCGGAGAAAATCTAATGAACGGCACACACCTCAATATGTAAAGCCAACAATCAAGTTTGGCGGTGGTAGTATGATGGTATGGGGTTTTTTCTGCTACGCTGGTGTCGGCACCTTGGTAAAAATCGACGGAAAAATGCAGAAAAAAGACTGCCACCGGATACTTCAGCGAAGCGCTCTTCCATCTGACATCGATTTGATAAGAGAGGGATTTGTATTTCAGAAAGAAAACGAGCCTAAACGTACATCAAAACTTTGCACGAACTATTTAAGAACGAGAGAAGCTGCACGCAATCTTAAATTCATGGAATGCCCACCACAATCACCGGATGGAAATCCCATCGAAGTGTTGTGGGATGAGCTGGACAGAGAAGTGCGGAAACTGCATCCAACCAGCGAATCTCACTTGTGGCAATGTTTTCAGCAGGCTTGGCAACGATTGCGACAAGAAAGACTTCAGAAATTGGTGGAAAGATTACCCAGAATTTGTAGAACAATTATCAAATCGAAAGGCCAACATATTGATAAAAAACAGCTGGATTCCAAACAAATACGTTGTATGAAACTGTCTGGGAATGAGAATTAAAGCGATAAATAAAAAAAAACGATTTTTCTAAGTGAGTCCAAGCTTTTGCAGAGGAGTGTAAATCTAATTCCTATAAGATTACAAATTTATTTAATACGGTATCCTACATAGGTGGAACGTGAGGTTGAAAATTTTACACAAATCCCTTAAATAATTTATTGATGACCTCTAACCCTTGGCTTCAGTTTATAAAAAAGTAGCTGACTCTTTCAGATTTTCCTTGAAATTCTATACATTTTAGAATTCTCTGACCTGCAACAATTTAAAATATCCGAAAATTATACCTAACATTCTAGAAAATGAATTAAATCGATTATTGGCGTTAACTAACTTTTCCATCAAAGGCAAATTGAACCTTCAACTACGTCAAGTAGGTACTCAAAGAGAATCAAACAGCGGAAACGGATATAGGTGTACGTAATAATTACGGTTTTGAGGTCGTTCATCCGGATTTTACAAAAATTTCCCGCTAAACGACGTCTGAAAGCCCTAGACAAGTGTTCATTTTCTCCTGATTCGACTTCTCCAAAGTTAGTTCACGAAATCTCGTCTGGATGGTACTGAAGAGTGAAGCTGCAGGAAAACTTTTCAGATATCCGGAAAAAAGTCTGCGCAAGAAATTCTCCGACCAGCTGTATAGAATGTTACAACCAAAGTTTTTGGCTGACTTTATACCAACGGTTAGAGGTTTTAGATTTTCATTTTGACCTCACGATGAAAACTTTTTATACGCTATCTAACCTATTTAAACACTTTTTGTTATTTAAACAACATACCTTTGTTTTTTTATGCAATAATGGAAACAACAAGTCAAGATCTTAAGAAATTTTAAGATCCCTGTTGGACATTTTGAATGTGAGGCAATTATAAAGTTTTGTTGTTTTAAATGAAAAGGATTCAAGATTAAGCAACTGAATCTATGTACATCAAATTTGGAAACAAATACAATTTTTGTGAATAATAGATGAGATACTAACATTTTTCTTCAATTATACTTTGAAACTGTTTTCCATGATTATTCTTTCATTGAGTGAGACTTAAATGGTCAATTCTTGAATCAGAACCAAAAATTTTGAAAATATCTCCTCTAAATAATTTCAAAAAAACATATAAAAAAATACAATTTTCAAGAATTCAACTTTGATGCCAAATGATTGCGAATACTTCCATTCAATTTTGATTAGAATTTAATCCTTTCTTCAATTAAAATTGTTTTAAACCCTTAGGGCATTGCAGTTGTAATAAAAGTAAACAATTTAAATAGAATTCAATAAACAAATTTTTATTTCAGAAGTTATTGTATTTAAATGTTATACATTCTACCATTCAAATCTCAAAGTATTTAATACTGAATGTTTTGTGTTTGAAGTTCTTTAAATATTTTAAAAACTGCTTCTTCAGACTCACATGATAAGAAAAGTGCAATGGGTTAGCCGCACCGAATGAGGGTTTTACCACTTAAAAGTAGAATGCTCTCCTGAATTTGAGAAACTAAAGATAGTTGAACAGTTTGATTAAATAGGAAATGAGTTAGGGCAATTCCAAAAATTATCGAAATTCAATGGAATTATTTTAAATCAACTAAATGCTAGAAGAATTAATCTAAACAATTTTAAAAATGTCCTAAGATATTGTCGTAGAAATTGGTGTTTTTATATTTTTAAATAGAAAAGACAAGTTCACTGATTTTTAAATGATAATGATTAGTTAATTTTACTAAATAAGTATTATATTAGTTCAGTTAAAAGTTCGCATTTATTTGAAATCTTGAATCCATTAAAACCGAGAGATTGATAACTTGACATTTAAGCCTAACCCTGATTTCATAGTTTAAAAATCTCAAAACCTTTTTAAAGATTAAAAAAGGTTTCCAAAGGATTTCCATGATTTCATAAAGATATCAAAGATTTCAATTATATGAAAGATTCCTACTAATTTCAAATTATTACCCAACTTTTCAATCATTTGAAATCTTAAAAGTTACTATAAAATTTTATTAATATTTCGATTTATTTCAAAGATATCATTAATATAATAAAGGTTTCAAATATTTAAGAAGGATTCACAATGTTATAAATTATATATCATTATATATTATATCTCATTTTCAATATACTACATTACATTGTCTGTTTTTATTGCTTGAATTTATCGATAAGAGTTTGCATTTTGAAGAAAACCATTATGCTTTGACAAACAATGTGCAAATTTAGAGCTTTTACACACACAAATAAATGAATTTTAATTATAAATATTTTTTAATCTTCTTAATATTTTTTTGGAATGATTTTGGTTTGACTAATGCACAATATCACAATATCAGCAAGAAAATATAAAATTATAAAAAGCTGGAAAACATTTTTTTATTTACATAAATAGTAAATGTGCTCAAAATTACGACGATTTCTCGAATACATTGCTGGAAATCTTCAGAAGCTAAGAATAAATTGTGATGTTGATTCTAGCGAATTAAAGCTTACCTCTGCCTCCATTACAAATATAAAAAATCTCACCAACAATTATGTGATTCCGAACTCGCAATCTAATATTTGCTTTTGGCATTTTAAGTTGTATACAGCCTCATGCGCCGCCCCCACTTTTCTGTTTTCTTACGATCCAGAGGGGAATTGTCGGTTAAACTAATCCAACAGATGGCCACGCCATATACATATACATGATCAAAAGAATAAATAAGAAATATATGACGTATCTAAAATATAAATATAATAATAGTTAAAATATGTAAGACTACATCTTAAGTTGCACAATAAAGAATCTTTGTACCTTTGAAAACCTAACAATTTTAAGCATTAAAGAAAATATTTTTTTAAAGTAATAGTAATTGTATTTAAAATGTTTCAAGGAATAAATTGGTCAGGAAAGCTTTATATTATCTTAAATTAATGTTTGCGACTCATAAAATACAAATAATTTTTTTGTCATTCCATTTATTTGTTGCAAACAAATTTTATAAACAAATTAAAAAATAGTCTTATTATTGGTAAAATCTTTTGTTGCTGAAAGTGCTTCGCATTAATGTAGTCATGACATTTAATAACAAAAATAATTTAAAAGTTTATAATAACTATTGTTATAAACAATTCATGTGACAAAATATTAGAATTTGAAATTTAAAAAATGATTATTTCCTTTAAGCGCCCGAAAGACTTCAGGTATTCCTTAAAACAATAAATACTTAATGATATTTGATAAAATATAACAATTTAAATTGTTGTAAACACATTAGATAAACAAATTCAAAATTTTGCTCCTTTCGCATAGAAATTTTTTTTTACACTGGAAGTGCTTTAACCTGTTGGACGAATAACTTCTAATCACAAAAATATTTGAAAAGTTAACCATTGTTACAAATAATTCTCGTGACAATGGCTACGGATATTCCAAAAAAAATGTATCATTGATCATATTTAGTGAAATATAACAACTTGCACATTTATAAACAATTTACATAAAAAATTTCCCAATGTTGGAAGTTTCACTTGGAAAAAGTTGGATTTTTGATCGTAATAGATTGGAAATGATTCATAACACTGCATGCTAGGATTCACTCAATACAAAATCTTTTGACAATAACCCTCCGACTTGGCCATCAAAGAAAATTTAAATTTGATAAAACCTTAAGTTTAAATATTTTGTCACAAGAATTTTAAATAACAGTGGGTACTGTTAAATTTCCTAATATGTTTGTGACTAGCAGTCATTCGTCCAATAGCTTAAAACATTTTCAGTGCAAAAAAATATTTCTATGCTAAAGGGCCACCATTTAAAATTTGTTTATCTAATTTGTTTACAAAAATTTAAATTATTATATTTTATCAATTATTTAAAAATATTTATTAATTTAAGGAATACCTGAAGTCGTTCTGGCAATTGAAGGAAATTATAATTTGAAAAATCTCAAATTCTAATATTTTGCCAGAAAAATTGCTTATCACAGTGGTTATTATAAACTTTTAAATTATTTTTGTTATTGAATATCATTCCTACATTAATGGGAAGCACGTTTAGCAAAAAAAAAAATTCATCGATCATATGACTTTCTTCATACTTTGACTGCAAAAATTATTAATAAAAAAATAGATGAGGCAAAAGTTCGGAGATTCAAGATCTATAGAATTTAATGATCTTTAATATAAAATGGAAAAATTCAAAATCGCAAGATTCGAGTCATTGACTTTTTACCAAATGATTCCCTCAAACACTTTAATTACAATTACCACTACTTTTTAAAAATATTTCCTTCAAAACTTGAAATTGTTAAGATTTTAAAGGTACAAAAATTCTTTACATTGCAACTTCAGTTGTAGTCTTACATATTTTAATTATTATTATTATTATTTTGGATATAAGTAATATATTTTTTATTAATTCTTCTGATCATGTATATGTTTTAAATATTTTTGTCATTGGCGTCTTAAATATTATTAATTTTTTAATTAGCTACATTATTAATTTCAATTAAAAATAATTTTGTTTAACTATAACAAATAATAAAATCAATAATATCAGCAAAATAAATCATAGAAATATGAAGATCGAACTGCTTTCAAAATGTATCTAAAATTTAAATTTTATTCATATTAAACTACAAATTTTTATGACTTTTTCTTTTTTTAAATAATTAGTAATAGTTACTCTTATTTTTTCATATATTTCTTTTTTTGTTTATTTGCAAACAGCATCAAGTTTTTAATTATTTTTTATTTTTCTTAATGCAATTCAATGAAAAAGACAGACCTACTTTTTGTAGCGCCATCTGTTGGATTAGTCTGACCGACATTTCTCCTCCGGATCGTAAGAATACTACTACTTCATACACATACACGGACGAGGCAGCGGGCAGGTTATATGAAAGAAAAACATTATCACGGAGATAAAAGAAAACTTGACATAATCTTGTCTAACCTAACCCGACCCGAAGTGGTTTGGACGCGAGCCACATCATCTATCCCCTTGAGGCCACATGTGAAAAATCCGATCGGGCCTAGATCGGAACTCGGGAATAAGTTGGACAATTTCTGCAACAGAAAGATTTGAAAGGGTTTTTAAGCGGCTTAAAATTTTAGAAGATTTCACAAATGTTTAAAAAGATTTTGAAGATTTCACAAGGATTTTATAGATGTCAAAGATTTTATAGTTATCAATAATTGCAAATTATTTCAAAATGTTTCAAAGATTTTGAAATATTTCAAGGATTTTAAAGATTTTATAAATATTTTTAAACACTTCAGAAGGATTTGAAATTATTTCAAACATTTCACAAAGACTTCAAATATATCAAAAGATTTCACGAAGATTTGAAAAGATTTTAAAAATTTCTCGAACAATTCAACAGATTCAAAATTTACAAAATATTTCAATAGGTTTCAAAGATTTCCATAATTTCATAAAGTTTCAAAACATTTCAATAGATTTTGAATATTTTAATGGTTTTTGAAAGATTTCATAAAGATTTTAAGAGATTTCAAAGATTGCGGAAAGATGTTAAAGATTTTTACGTTTCAATGATTTCAAAAGATGTCAATTACTTCACAACCATTTTAAAGATTTCACGAATATTTAAAAGATTTTAAAACTTTCTCAAAGCTTTCAAAGATTTCAAAAGATTCCAAACTTTTTAAAATACTTCAAATATTGAAAAAATTTAAAAAGATTCAACGAATGTCGGAAATATTTGCAGGCTTTCAAAGATTTAAAAATATTTCACAATGATTCCAGAAATTTTAAAACATCTCATACGATTTCAAAACGATTTCCCAAAGATTAAAAAAGATTCGAAAAATTTGACAAAGGTATTAGAGTATTCGAAATTTTCAAACTATTTTAATATGCTTTAAAGATTTCAATAATTTTATAAAGTTTCAAAAGATTTTAACTAATTTCGAAAATTTTAAAGGATTTCTAAAAATTCAAAAACATTTTTAATATTTAAAGAATTTCAAAAGATTTGAATGACTTCACAAAGATTTTAATGATGTCATGAAGATTTCAAGGATTTTAATTTTTATGAAATATTTTAAAGATATAAAAAGATTCCAAATCTTTTAATATACTTCCAATATTGAGAAAATTTTTAAAGATTTTAAAGAATTCCAGGATATGGAAGATTTAGAAATACAGTGAAACCATCCAAGAGCCCTCCCTACTATAGCCCTGCAGAGAATTTACGCCGCGCCACAGTTAGGTGTAACAGGAGCTGCGCGGGGTCTACGGTTGTCACTCAGATGAGCACTTAGGCGTGAACAAACAAAAGAGAATCGGGCTATGATGAGTCAGTTCCCACCCACTCTCAGCCCCAAAATTGGCGCTAGAGAAGAGTTTCACTTTATTTCACCACGACTGTCCAAATATTTCACAAATATATTCAAGTATTAAAATAATTTCAAAATATTTAAGTAGGTTTCAAGCATTTTGATAATTTCATAAATTTTCAAAATATTTTAACAGATTTCGAATATTTCAATGATTTCATCAAGATTTCACAAAGATTTTACCAGATTTTAAAGATGGCACGAAGATTTTAAAGATTTCAATTTAAAAAAAAAAAAGATTTTAAAGGAGTCAAAAGATTCCAAATAATTAAAAATATTTTAAATAAGCTTTGAATCATTTAGAATATTTCAATGATTTCATAAAGATTTCACAAAGATTTTAACAGATTTTAAAGATGTCACGAAGATTTTAAAGATTTCAATTAAAAAAAAAAAGATTTTAAAGGAGTCAAAAGATTCCAAATAATTAAAAAATATTTTAAATAAGCTTTGAATCATTTAGAAAATTTTAATGATTTCAAGAAGATTTTAAAATATTAGAATGATTTCGAAAAGTCAAATAATGTCATAAACTTTAACAGATTTTAACACATTTCAAAGATTTCATAGATTCTACAAAGATGTTAAAGATTTGTAGTATTCCAATGATTTTAAAAGATTTCAATAATTTCATGACGATATTAAAGCTGTCACGAAGATTTCAAAGATATCAAAATATTTCCCATATTAAATTCTTTTTCAAAAGATTTTGAGGATTTCAGGAAGATTTTCAGGATTTTAAAGATTTCATAAAGGTTTTTATTATTTAACAATAATTTCGAAGACTCCCAAAGATTTAAAAAGTTTTTAATGATTTCACCAAGCTTTTAAAGATTGCATAGATTTGAAAGATTTTAAAGCTTTCAAAAGATATAAATTGATTTTCAAGGTTTCACAAAGATTTCAATGATTCAATGCTCCTTTAAATTTAATCACAAATTTTTTACTTCCTTGTCGAGAAAAATTGATTTGTACAAAAACTGTATAAGGAGTTGTTAAATTGAAATGAGTAAGAGGAAAAGAAAGCAAGTGAGTAGTAAGTAGGTAGGTAGGTAGGTAGGTAGGTAGGTAGGTAGGTAGGTAGATAGCTATCACGGAGAGTTGAGTTGCATCGTGTCGTCTCTTGAGCTGAGCTACATCTGAAAATCCTTTTCGTTGAAAGCACACTGGGTCGATAGACGATTTAACAACGAATCTTCGCTTCCCATTCCTCTTGACTCGACTGACACTCGCGCGATTACCCAATGATATCGACTCGCATTGAAAATGAAGCCCATGAACTGAGAATCTGTCGATGATTTATATCGCAGCTAAAGCGAAATGCGTAAGAAATACATATGCACCGGAAGCGCCGGAAACGAACCCGTCATTGACTTCACTACGTTTTATGTTACCTAGGTCATAATAGCGTTGAGGGATTATTCACGCGTGTGTTCAGAGTAATTCGACCGAAACCAGTACACAAAATGCCGCAGCTCTTTCTCTGTAATCACTAATCAACCAGACCGATTCATCAAGAGTCCACGCAAGCGTTGATTGGTCGATTCGAAGAGTCATTAATTAAGAACCCCATCGAATGCACAGCGTTTCATTCGGCTTGTAAATGCCATGCAAAACGCACTGGTGTGTAATCCAATGACAGAGTCTTGAATTATTTTACGAGGGTGGCAAATTTATGTCATTCCGACGAAATTGACTGAATAAATGATAAAGTAGAAAAAATGGTGGAAAACTTAATAGAAATCCTCCAGCTTCTTGATATTAGTTCATGAGTTTTTAGTCCTCCAAACAGGCCTATAGTTGGATAAATTCATGAAACGAGGTTTCAAATAACTTGAAGCAGAAAATCCTTAACGATTTTGGATTTTTTTGTTTAAATTTTTATGTTAATGCAAAGAGTAAAGAAAAAGTTTCTTTTATTCTTTTTTTTGTTTATCTTCGTGAACCAAATTTTTCTTTAGTTACAATTGTCAGACTTTATGCACGGGAGTAGTTGAAAGTAAAAAATAATTGAAATTGTTAAAATAATTGTTATAAGCAAATTAACTTAACAAATAGTAGTGTACACGACGAATGCTTCATGTGCAAAGTAAATTTTTGCGTTAAAATTACTTGCTTTCATTGAAAAAATACAACTCAATCAAAAAAATTTATTATCCAATATTTTTGATTAATTACATAAACAAATTATAAAAAAAAAACAACTAACAACTTGGGCATTTAAAGGTAAAAAATTCTTTTTTCTCCAAATTTTTTTGAAATGATGTCCCCTATCATGTTTATCCATAATTTTTTAAATTTATTTTTTGAACAAATTGTTCCTTTAATATATGTTAAAAAATAACATTTTTGTAACACATTCCTACAAAATATAAGACAATTTTTTTCGGTATTAAAATGTCCAGACTGGGCATTTGTTTATGAAAATAATAAAAATTCTCGAGTGATAATTTTCTATCATAAAGCATCCCTGGCAATTTAATTGAAGAAAAATTAAGGAAAAAAGATTTCTTTCTGCCTTTAAATCTCTAAACTAGGCATTTGTTTGTATAATTTGTTTATCAAATTATAATAAAAATTCTAATGATAATTTTTATGATCGAGTATTATTTTTTTAATGGAAGCCAGTAATTTTAACGCAAAAATTCATTTTGCAAACGAAGACTGCATAGTTTAGATTAATTTTTAAGTTAATTTGTTTATAACATATAACTTAACAATGTCACAATTTTTTTGCTTATAGCTACCCTGGTACATAAAGTCTGACAATTCTGATCATAAAAAACATTTTCTCATAAAGTAGTCCGGACGCCATACCCACTTCCGTCGGATTCGCGTTTGATATGCAATGTTGTTAATGATTCTTGTTCAGGTTGATCTCCTGATTCCGAATCTGCGTGATAGCCCTCTGGCATTTATGGCGTTCTCGAGATATAAGCGATTAATTAAATTTCCATTATCAATTAATTATTGAATTATTGTTCAATATTTAAAAAAAAAATCTTTTGCATTATTGAAGAGGTAAAGAAGAGGAATAAAAGTTGTCCTGACACTTATTCGATGAGATCACTAGTTTTTGCAAGAAAAGCGTTAATAGGTAAAATAATGGAAAAAAATATTATCCTTTCTGTGCAGAGTAATATTTTTTTATTTGAAATTTTTTTTTATAATCGAAAATATGAGTTGAAACGAAAAATTTTCATAATAGACGCTATTTCTCTAAAATCAATCATTTTAAAGATAGAAGGGTTTTAATTAACGAACGAAAAATGCCTTTTAATTAATAGTCCTGTTTCTCGACAGTCATTTGTTTTATTACGAAACCTTTTAACACGGAAGCGTTCTTAACTCTATAATAAATATATTTTCGTATAAAGTCGATAAAAAATTAATTACTTTGACCTAATTAGGCATAAATGTTTAAACAATCTTTATAACTTGACACAGCTTCACGGGAAAAAGATATAAAGAAGTCAAAATTTGCATAGTGCTTCTTGTAATCTCTCCGAAATCAGTGATATCATTTGTAATCGAAATCTATTAATATTCGCACCTGTAGAGGTAATGAAAATTCCTGAAATAAAATCGCTTTTAACTTTGTTTCCATACATCCTACGAGGTTGAGATAAAGTTCAAATAATTCCAAAATTTAATTGGAATCCATTCATAATATTTATTTTTTTAAATTTTGATTCCCTGTGGAATTATCATTGATAATTTATATATATATATATATTTTTTTTTTAAAAGGCCTGTCATTATGTACAATAGGCTAGCTACTCCCTGGTGGGCTCGAATTGGCACGGAGCGCGAACATGTACACCGAAGGGTCAAAACGCAAAGGTGTAGACTTACATATTTTATGCTGTGTACTTATGCAGGGGCTGACTTTTTACAAATATTTAAGTCTACGCCTTTGCGTTTTGAACCTTCGGTGCACATGTTCGCGCTCCGTGCCCATGCGAGCCCACCAGGGAGTAGCTAGCCTATTGTACCTAATAACAGGCCATCCCCCCCCCCCCCCCCCCCCCACCAAAATTATCAATGATAATTCTACAGGGAATCAAAATTTAAAAATAAAAAAAATATTATGAATGGATTCCAATTAAATTCTTGAATTATTTGAACTTTATCCCAACCTCGTAGGACGTATAGAAAGAAAGTTGGAAGCGATTTTATTTCAGATATTTTCATTGCCTCTACAGGTGCGAATATTAATAGATTTCGATTACAAATGATATCACTGGTTTCAGAGAGATTACAAGAAACACTATGCAAATTTTGACTCCTTTATATCCTTTTCCCGAGAGTATGTGTCAAGTTATAAAGATTGTTTAAACATTGATGCGTAATTATATCAAAATAATTAATTTTTTATCGACTTCATACGAAAATATATTTATTATAGATTAGAGAAATTTTCTGTGTCAAACGTTTCGTAATAAAACTAATCACTGTCGAGAAACAGGACTATTAATTAAAAGACATTTTTCATTCCTTAATTAAAACCCTTCTATCTTTAAAATTATTAACTTCAGAGAAATAGCGTTTATCATGAAAATTGTTCGTTTCAACTCCTATTTTCGATCATAAAAAAAATTTAAATAAAAAATATTACTCTGCACAAAAAGGACACTAATTTTTGTCCATTATTTTACCTAGTCACGCTTTTTTTACAAAAACTAGTGATCTCATCGAATAAGTGTCAGGGTAACTTTCATTCCTCTTCTTTCCCTCTACAATAATGCAAAAGAAAAATTTTAAAAATATTAGACGGTAATTTAATAATTAATTGATAATGAAATTTTAATTAATCGCTTATATCTCGAGAACGCCATAAATGCCAGAGGGCTATCACGCAGATTCGGAATCAGGAGATAAGCCTGAACAAGAATCATTAAGAATATTGCATATCAAACGCGAATCCGACGGAAGTGGGTATCGCGTCCGGACTAAAAGATAAACAACAAAAAAATGAAAAATTCGACTTTTTCTTCCCTTTTTGAATTAACATAAACGTTTAAACGAAAAAATTAAAAAATCAGGCCACATAAATCCTTAAGGTGACGTCAAAAAATGAAAACTCTAATACCAGGTGTATACATATGAAACCGGTATTGCCATTTAGCGGCCAGTAGGCACACTTGTAGGCACTGTCGGAACTTACCATTTGTGCTAATTGGC
>NC_046665.1:63359628-63366934 GCF_010883055.1 Belonocnema kinseyi
ATGGGGCACGCACTCAGCGAACAGCGCTTCACTTCTTACGAAAATGTTGGAAAATGGCTTGATGACTGGTTTGCTTCAAAAAACGAAGACTTTTTTTGGAAAAGTATCCATAAATTGCCTGAGAGGTGGACAAAATGTGTAGCCAGCGAGGGCGCATACGTACTTTGAATAAAATATTTGTTATCATTCTCTTGAAATAAATGTGTTTTTTTCTTGAAAAAATACCGGTTTCATATGTATACACCTGGTAGTATATTGTGCTGCAAGTTCGGAAAGTAGAGGCAGTTCCAAACGAATGTGGACGATTTGACGCTTGAGTGACTGATTGTGAGTAGTGCATGTTGATTGGACAAACTTGAATTTACAAGTTACCATGAATGACTGATTAGTTGCCATAAATTATCGAACATTTTCGAAAATTTTAGGAATTTCTGGATTTTGTCCAAAAAGCTTCGGCTACCTTAAACTTCCCCGAAAATGGAGATGATATATATACTCTACCATAGCCTACTCTAACACAGCCAGAACAAGTCGGCAACTGAGAAAGAGACGCGACACTAAGACCAACCGCGGGCAGGCTTCCGATAGAGGAAGGGCAATGCTTTATGACCCGGAGAAACATCAACACCCAGGTTTCTCTCAAGCCTACAGATCTGGCCGAAATGGATGACGAGCTTCGTGGACATTTTATCAAAGAATCCGACCTCTGGATTATCAATTATTGTGTGCATAATGCAGCCAGAGCTTTGGCCGATGCGAGCCGTAAAACAAAACCAACGGTTGATTATAAGACCAAAAGACGAATGCAACAGCTCGCTATAAAGATAGACTGGGCAAGACAGAACGTGACCCTCATTCAGTATGTGATTGACTATATTCCATCTGGAAGGAATTTTACCGTCAAGATTCAAAAGTTCGCCCGCGAACTCAGGACCGGTTATCACACAGTTAACAAGCCAAAGCTGCTTACCATCAAGCAGTATATTGTTGAGAGAATATGGATACTATCTGACTCTAAGAGAAGTCTAGAGCAGAGAGAGAGAGAGAGAGAGATGGGTAAAAGAAAATCAAAAGTTTCTCTCTGACTCATCTCGACTCTTCTAAGATCCTCCAGTTACTGTCGACCACCAACCCAAACCAGAGGAGGCTGAAGTATTTTGGATAGAAGTCTACGAAGTGCAGCATAGGCTGGACAAAGACTCAGAGAACATAAATAGATTTAAGGAGCTGTGTGGTGCCCTCATAACACCGGATAAAGAATGCCCACTCATCACTACCGAGGAGGTGAGTTGGTGGAAGGGCGCGCAGTACTCCTGCCGAAAATAGGCAACTTAGTTGACCCGAAGAATTACAGGCCAATCACTTGCCTGAAAAAACTGTAGAGATTTATGCCTCTTTAGAAACCTAGATTTACTATCTCATCTGGAAAAAACGTGTTTTCTACATGGAAAATCTCAAGATCTATGCTAAAAGCAAAGAGTAACTACATCTAGCTCTAGGGATTGTCGAACGATATACTAAGGAAATAGCAATAGAATTTGGGTTAGAAAAATGCGCCAACGTTTATTTAAAGCGAGGAAAACCTAATGGCATCCCTGTATACCCTGAGCTTGTCGATAGAAGTGTTATACGATGCCTTTGCGCTGGAGAGACTTAAACATACCTGGGCGTGCCACAAAGCCGCATTCAGGATCTGGCATCTATAAAGGATACTCTTCAAAGCAGATACAAACGTCTCATTTGGCAAATTTGGTCTTACGAACTGTCGGCGAGGAACAAAGTATCTGCAAGGAACATGCTTGCCGTCCCAGTAGTACTCTATTCATTTGGAGCGGTTCCACGGACGAAAAACGAGCTCAGATCCCTTGATATCGGGACACGAAAGGTTATGCAGATGAACAAAAGCATGCATCTTAAGTTTTTTGTTCCGTACTCTACATCTCACGCCGTCAAGGTGGTCGCGGAATATTGAATCTTGAATGTCTTCACACCAGGATTATTCTGGGTACAGCACATCGAGTTGCGAATGGAAGAGACCCTCCTCTTAAAATGGTCAGGCAGCACAAAGAAGTGGAGAAAGGAGCGTTTCTGTACAAATCAGCGGAGGAGGCTGGTGAAAGATTCGGTCTTAACTTCAGTATTAGGGGTGAGCAAAATGTAGCAATTTTTATCTATCGCGAGTACTCATTCCTGAAAGCCCGGATTCAAAAGCATAAGAGAAAAACTATCGTGAACAGCTCCTCGATAAGAGGATGCATGGCATCTTTCACAGAATTGTGGAGGATCAGGCAATCTAGTGTGAGCTAACTTTTGCTTTCCTTTAATCACCCGGATTGAAGTCTGGCACGGGCGGTTTCATTTTGGTATGTCAAGACAGTGTCATTTCCACCTTAACATACCGTCGCCACATTTTGAGCCAAGACATTCCCGATGATAGCTGCAGGGCATGCCATGCACATACCGAGTATTTAGCACACATGATATCTAGTTGTCCAACCCATGCGAGAACAACCTACATCTAAAGCACTATTCAACACTAAGAGTGCTTTATTACCATCTCTATGACTCTTAAAGCATTCACCTTAATATTGATCCTCTAAATGCGCCTCGGGATATGGAGTCAATTGTCGAGAATGAGATGTGCCGCATATACTGGAACTTTATATTCTCAAGAATTATTTCTGCTGCACACTCATGGCTTGACATGGTTCTTCTTGACTTCGAGAAGCGAACCATGTTCGTTATCGAATTTTCGGCTCCAGCTGACATAAACATCAGAGCCAAGGAGAATGAAAATAAAGAGAGGTAAGAGACCTTAGAAGGGAGTCGCAATGACTGTACCCGGAATATTCTGTTAAACTAATCGTCCTTACCATCGGCGTTCTTGTAGGTGCCAAGCTTTCATTGGCTAATAGCTTGGAAAGCATCTCTGCGTGTAGACACGGTCAACACGGTTGTGAGACGTGAATATGGCTGCAATTTTACCGCGATTTCGCTGGGATCGGGTATATATATATACACAGTCATAAAAAAGTATCGAACCCCCCCCCCCCCTATCTGCGAAAATATGCGTTTTCGTGAGAAATGTTTCAGGCAGAAGTTTCAAGGTTTTGGACGAGGCTTTGAATGGTTACCTGTAACTGCCCTTGGCATTGACCTTCAAGGTTATTTTAAGGTCAACTTTTATTTTAAAAATTTAAACCCCTATTTTTGACACCGCCAATCGAAAAAAGGTTAAATTTTACGTTTAGACATGCATCAGGACCTTCGAGGTCATTCCAGGGTCGTATAAACTCAAAAAAGGTCTAGACGGCTGATCAGCGAAAATATGCGTTTTCGTGAGAAATGTTTCATACAAAAGTTGTAGGGTTTGGGACGAGGACCTCAATGATGGCCCTGAAGCTGAACTTGACGTTAACCTTCAAGGTCAAACAAGGTCTAAATGGCTGATTAGTGAAAATATACGTTTAAAAAGAAAATACTTAAACATTGTATCCAGATCCAGTCAACTAAGGCGAGATCCATCGAAGGTCTCATCGGTCCACGAAAAAAACCCTATGTGGATCGGTCCCGCATAGGCAAACTCCATTGCGGGTCTCGTCAACCCCCAAAAAAAAGTTTGTATGTGGATCCGGCCAGCTAAGGCGAGATGTTCTCACCAGATCACAAAAAAAAGTTCGTCTGTGGATTCGGCCAGTTACGCGAGATGGTTTCATCAGACCACAAACAAAAGTTCGTATGTGCATCCGGTCAGCTAAGGCGAGATTCTTAGTAGGTCAGATCACAAAAAAAAGATCGTATGTGACCACTTTACAGCAAATGTTCATATTGCTGTCCATGCACAGTTTGGCAATGTGCCGATTTGTTATAAACCCCTCTAACTGCATTATGGTACATTTCCGGTGGAATCATCTGCATTTTCTGTAATATTCTGCGGCGTAAATCTTCCAAACCTGTAGGTTTAATGAAGTAAACTTTACTCTTTAGGTAACCCCACAGAAAAAAATATAATGAAGTGAAATCTGGTGATCATGGTGGTCACTTAATTGGACCCCTTCACCCAATTCATCTGTCTTGGAAATTTTAATTTAGATATTCACGATCATTAAGACGGTAATGTGGAGGAGCTCCATCTTGCTGGAGGTAAACGTCTTCTAAATTTCCGTTAGCCAATCGTTGAATAGCTGGAACAATTTGTTCTCGAAGTAAGGTTTCGTAAGTGGCAGTTGTCAAATTAATAACTTGCAGCTGTCCAGACCTTGTTTGAGTTTATGTGACGCTGGAATATCCTCGAAGATCATCGGGTCACATGACCTCGATGCATATCTAAACGTAAAATTATGCTTTTTTTAAATTGGCGTTGTCAAAAATAGGGGTTTCCATTTAAAAAATAAAAGTTGACCTTGAAATAATCTTGAAGGTCAACGCCAAGGTCAGCTTCAAGGTCACCATTCAAATCCTCGTCCAAAGCCCTGAAACTTTTCTCTGAAGCATTTCCTGCAATAAGCATATTTTCGCTGAGGGGGGGGGGTCCGATACTTATATATATATATATATTAATAATATTCATTTAAAAACTTTCCTGAATTTTTTACAAAACATATCGTGTGCAACAGGGGTTGAAAGCTCAAACTTAACTGACCTCCAACTTGCCTACAGCCCCCCTTCGATTTCCCTCTGGCTTGGACTTAAAACTGTACACTTGTGTGGAACTGCCTACTTTCCACACTTGTAGCAGAATATACTATTATTTGATTTCACTTAATAAACGCCTAAAATAAAACACTTACTCTTAAACTCTTAAAATTCTTCGGAATTTTTTTAAACAACCTAAAATCTTTGAAATCCTTTGAAATTTTGTTATGTCCTTCGTATCTCTTGAAATTTTCGAAATTCCTTAAAGTTAAATTTATTTTTTCCCTAAAATTCATTAGAAATTGGTTGAAGCTTCTTAGAGGTTCTTGAAATATTTAAAAATTATAGTTTAAATATCCATTAAAATATGTATATATAATTTCAAATTTCAGAAATACAAGTTAAATAAAACTTCTTTTAACAAGATGTCCAAATAAAATGCACGCACACAATGCCCGCATTTACGTCATTAAATTTTTATTTTTTGGTATTAAAAACATAAACTATTAGTATTAGTATAAGTATCTCGAGACTGCAATTAAAAATGGTTTGCTTCAAAAAACTTACACGCCAAAAAAACAGTGGGTTTCAAAAACAGGGTTTTCAAAAAACCCACGCCCTAAAAACAGTGTCTTGAATCCTCAAATTATTACTGGGGCTAAAAAGGTTGATTTCGCGGGTCATCCGCAATCGTAATTTAGAGCAATTTCTCCCTTGAGTCATTCTAGTCAGTCATGGTGTTCTGAATCACCCTACCTACCTTTAATGCATGATGTCTGCTAGGTTATGGGCGACTCCCATAGGGCTAATTCTGAACTACAAGCAATTTAATTAACTCTGTCCACCCTGTCAACGCATCTTGATATTGACTCTCCATATGTTTGCTGTTTATCATTGATAACCTTTAAAGTAAATAGAGGATTTAGTTTATAAAAGTTTATAAGCGCTTTCTAGCTTAAGACATTTGCTTCGTTGTATCTATTTAGTTCTGAAATAATATTAACTTTTAAGTAGACTACAATTTCGGTGGCACTATTTTTTTTTTAATTTCATCTCCCGGCTTTCGGTCCAGTTCTCTCGGTAAGTATTCGTAATTTCTCACGGTTTAGAAAAAAATATGTTGTTTGATTTCTGATGTCAGATATTGCCGATTACTGCTTAAATAATTTTCTTTAGAAACGAGAAAAAAACTATTTCGGCCCCAATTTGAAAAGCAAACGCCACATTTTACAAGTAGAGCGTTAACCAATTACACCACCGGGACTTCAGCAGAATGACGCGGGCCGGATAAACTTCCGATTAAGGTGTACCTCCAAAACATATTTTTATGTATATATTTATGTATATATTTTTATTATTTTATGTGCAATACATTTTTACGCTACGACTAATAGTTTTTGAGAAAATAGACTTAAATGATATGAAAAATTGTAGAAGGCTGAATAGTGTATATGCGCTCGTAGAATGGTTTTCCCACAATGCATGGGAAAAGGGGCAGGGGTGAGACCTTACATTATTTCTGTGACCAGTCACAGGGGTGCCTTCCCGCCCCCACGATACTTAGGAAAAGGAGGAGGTATGTGACATACATTATTTCTATAACCTGTCACAGCGGTACCTTCCCGCCCGCCACGAGACTTGGGAAAAGGGGGAGGTATGTGACAATTATGTGACTAGTAATGGACATTATCTAACATCAGAAATTTAATAATTAATTTCCCTGGTCGACCAAATAACATAAATTATTAAATTATATTGAGGGTCGGTATATTTATTCAAACCAAATAGCGCATTCACGTCTGTAGATTTGAATTGTATAATTTCTAAGTCGAAGCGCTAAAAAATTAAAAGTTTTTATTTTTAATTGAAAAATCACAAAATTAAAAGATTTCAGGTTAACATTTCGAAAATAAGACGCCAAGACGTTAAAAATTGAATATTTAATATTCTAATTTTGGAAATTGAATAATGTGAAATTCGCAGGAATAAAATCTATATTATTTATAATTAAAAGTGTTAAAAATTATATAATTAAAAACTAAAATTAAAGAAATTTAAATTATATTAAAATCCAATTTCAAATGAAAATTAAAAAAAAAATACTTTTTTCTCTTAAAAAAGAAAAGAAAAGAATTTTCCTCTTTGGAGGAAAATAAAAAAGAGGAAAGAAAAATGAGAAGGCAACCAACCAAATCCCCTTCCTTCTATTTTTTATTTATTTCGCCTTTTTTTTAAGTTTATTATTACACAGGCCCACGAAAAAAAACAAAAGTGTCTGTGCAATTGACCAGACCTATATATTCTTATGTATTTTTTGACGCTGAATCCGAATTTGCAATAAAAAAGTAGGGTCCAGCTACTTTTTTATGGGGTTTTGCTCGAAAAAACTCATTTTTTACAGTTTTTTCATGGTTTTTTTTAAATAAAAAAAAATAAAGAAAAATTTTAGTTTTTTGACTTCAGAATCGAATTCTACGGGAAAAAATACATCGAAAACCACGTTTTGATTTTTTTTTACAAAAATTTCAACCTACCATACGGCGATGAATAGGCAGAAAATCGGGAAAATTGAAAATTTGCTTCAAATTTGATTAAAATGACATTAAAATCAAGTTTTACGATTTTAAACCGATTTATAAACATTGAAAATACTTTACTGGGGGTTTTTGAG
>NC_046665.1:63367034-63390000 GCF_010883055.1 Belonocnema kinseyi
ACTTACGCCGACTAGGAGTTGTTTTTTGAAAAAAATGACTTAAAATTCGTGATCAGCGACCTCAAAAACCCCCAGTAAAGTATTTTCAATGTTTATAAATCGTTTTAAAATCGTAAAACTTGATTTTAATGTCATTTTAATCAAATTTGGAGCAAATTTTCACTTTTCGCGATTTTCTGCCTTTTCGTCGCCGGAGGGTGGGTTGAAATTTTTGTAAAAAAAAATCAAAACATGGTTTTCGATATATTTTTTCCCGTAGAATTCTATTCTGAAGTCAAAAAAATAAAAATTTTTCTTTATTTTCTTTTATTTAAAAAAAAAACATGAAAAAACCATAAAAAATGAGGTTTTTCGAGCAAAACCCCATAAAAAAGTAGCTGGACCCTACTTTTTCATTGCAAATTCGGATTCAGCGTCGAAAAATACATAAGAATATATAGGTCTGGTCAATTGAACAGACACTTTTGTTTTTTGTGGGCCTGTGTTATCAATTCAAAATAAAAAGCACCTGTAAAAAATAAATACCCATGTTTCGGCACTCATAATAACCTTATCAAGGAAAACAAAAACAAAGATGAAAAAAAAATAAAATAAACAAGCGGACAGGAACAGGGCTAACACCACGATGCTCTTTTCTTTCCTCTTTTTTTATTTTTTTCCGTGTAGGAAAATTTTTTTCTGTTCCTTTTTTTGGAGAAAAAAAGTGTTTTTCTCTATTTGTTATTTTTTTTTTAATTTCAACTGGTAAATTCGAGGGTAGTTATGCAAATATGGGAGTCTGATTCTTGGTTTAATTTTCAGGAATTCTGTACGTTCATTAAAAATTAAAAACTGTCGAATTTGCAGAAATTTAAAGTTAAAAGGTTTAAAATTTGACGTTTTGAAATTGAAAACTAAATGGAATCTTTCAAAGTTAAACATTCTGAAACTCTAAAATTTAAAAATTGTTATTACATAACAAAATTATAATTTAACATTAAAGCTGATTAGACAATTTCTTCTGAAATCAAGAAATAAATTCAATTATTTTAGAAAAATTATAAAATAAATAGTAATTTTAACACTTATTGTAAATCGATGTAGTTAATATGCTATTGGTGTTCTTTCGTCTGAGTTGTTTTTATATTGTAAAGTGGTTATTTTCTAGTAAGGATGACTTACTTCGGACAAAAAGGTTAAAGCAATAGATGTTAGATCCTTTATTGAAGATAAAACTTTCAACGTTTCGAGAGTATAACACTCTCCACATCAGGAATAAAACTTCATTAAGGTCTATTTAATTTGTAAAATTAAAAGAACCATCCTCTCAGGTTCTAATTCTCAATTAATTAGCCTGTTAAAAAAAATAAAAACATTTTTTTATAATGAAAATATTGTGAAATTTAATGAGGTAGTTATTGAAAATTAAATGAAATGAGTACAAAAAAAAAAAAAATTTAACATTTTGTTACAAATAAAGTTAGAAATTATAAACTAATTGTTTTTTCACCTGGATGTCATTTTTTATGTTTGTTAAAAATTTTTGTAACAAAATTGTCGGTTAGGGTTAATGTTTCGTCAAAATTGTGAAGAATGTTCAATTGTTTAGCAGTAAAATCGTTTTAAAAATTAGGGAGCAGAAATTTGCGTTCTGCTAAATTTTCACGTTTGGTATTGAGAATGAGAAAATAGAGAGAGGCAGTGTACAAAGGATAAGATATCAGTAGTGTAACTATAATTTCGAAGTATAAGGTTAAATAGGAAAAAATATGGAAGTGGAATATAATTTATAATTTCATCTAATTGATTATTTAACTAGTAAGAATAGGAGTATGAAAAATTTGAAATCTTATTAAAGAATCTAAGATTATGTTATATAAATGACTATAATGTTTGAGATAAGTTACTACATTCAGGCATTTATCATCTCCATTCTTAATGAAGAACATTTCAGCTACCAATATTTTAAATTTATAAGGCTATTATTTATAAAGCCATCTATTTCATGAGCAGTCGGAACCTGGTGTTTTGCTATAACTTTATGGTTTTTTGGACTCTGTCTAAAATTGTCATGGTGTTCTTTAATCCTAGTGTACAGTAATCTTTCAGTTTGACCTATGTAACACTTTTCATATTCTAAATATTCAATTTTATAAGCTACGTTTGTCAAATGCAAAGTGTGCCAAACATCTTTGTCTTATTTTATGAAACTGTTGAATTTTGAATCAACTCTAAAAACTGTATTAATATCAAAATCTTTTAGAATTCTTATCATTTCAAACTATAAACTACCATGGAAGGGAATCTAAAAATTAATTCAATAAAATGCCTTAATTTCTAAGCCTTAAAGATCGAATTGTCTTAGTCTTGCGCATTCAAAACTATCATTTCAATTTTAAATTATTTTAACTATTAAAAATTGCAGAATTTTTAATGTTTGCCGGATGCGTGGACACCCTGGCAGTGCATGTCCTGTTATTTATAAGAAAATTTCATTTGATAAAATATCTCCAACAGAGTATATACTTAAACTCTGATAACAAATCCCTGCGTCTGGAATAAATTTTTTTAATTTGTTTTAAATCTTTCTTATAACGGCGAATATTTTCCATTAAAAAGTATACAATCGTTATTAATCTAAAAGTGATATTTTCGAATTTAATTAAATATTTGTATCCAAAATGTATCTTTCCGTCATTAATATAATTAATACTTCAATTTAAATTGAAAAATACACTTTTAAATACTCTTAAACTCAAATTAAAAATCGTTAAATTTTGAATGCCTAAAATATTTTACACTAGTACTTAGCGCACGCACGCAAAACACGCCTCTACGTTTCGGAATGTTAATTCCAGCAAAAATCCATTAAAATAAATAGAAAGAATTTAAAACGTCTTGAATATAAAAATAAATAAATTCACATCTCTAGATTTTCATGTTTTAATATCTAGTGCATACAGTATTTAAAAATCAATAACAACAAATTCTTGCATGTTAAAAGTTCTAGAAATTTTTGAAAAAAAATCTATTAAAATTATTCAGAATGTTTTAAAATAACTCAAAATCTTTAAAATCGATCGACATTTTTAGAAATTTTCAATTTATTCAAATGAGAAGAAATCACCTTTTATTCCTTGGAAATGAATTAAAATAAAGTAATAAGGCTTAATTTTTATTTTATAATATTTGAAACATATACCATTTAAAACTCTGTCATAACAAATAGATCTCAAATTGTTTCTCACGAAATCGCTTAAAATTCCTTGGACTCCTTTAAATGTTCTCTATAAACTCTTAAAAAATTAACTAATTGAATAGAATAGTTTAATTTCTAAATAGAATAATGAATTATTTTTCGACAAAAAATGTAATAATTAAATTTTCAGTTAGGAAAAGTAGTTTTTAAAAAGAAAAACCTGGTTTTATACAGAATTTTTCTTTATAGACGTACATGAATTCTCAACTAAATATTTGAATGTTAAAATTATTTTTTAACCTAATATGTACTTACATTTTCAACAAAGAAGATTATTTTTTAACGAATAATTTTTTTATCAAAATACATGAATTTTCAACCAAGTATTTGAATTTTGAAAGCTTTTTCTCAACCTAGAACTTACATTTCACACCATAGAAATGAATTTTACAAAAAAAAAATTAATTTATCACTATGAAGAATAATATTCTACCACAAAAGACGAATTTTTAATAACATACAGGACTTTTCAACTGAAGGAGAGAAATTTACAGTCACACATAGAGTAATTGTATTTTCAACTAAAAAAAATTCTCGCAAAAAATGATTTTCAAGAAAATAATTTAGTTTTTAACAAAAGTAAAAGGTTTGTCAACGATAATAAGCAGTCGTCAGTCAAAGAAATTAATATTGAACAAAGTAGCTCCGCTGTCAATTAGGTAGCGGAATTTACAACTACAAAAAATTATTTGTTATCAAGGAATGTAGTAGTTGATATTGCAACTAAAAAAATTAAAATATTTGAATTGAACCTTAAGATACGAATTTAAAACAAAATAGTTGAAACCTTAACCAAACAAGATTAACTTTTAACGAAACTCTTATGATAAAAAAGTTGCAGTTTCTACAGAAATGGATTAATTTTTCTCTGTGGGTTAAAAATTAATCCATTTCTGTAGAAACTGCAACTTCGGTTTATCCAAATTTTTTTGACTTTATCCATTCATTTTTCAATAAATAAAAATAATATGTTAACATAATTTAATGAAAAATATCTATTTCAAACTATATTGAATTGCTATTATCTTATTTATACGATTTGAATCTCAAAGCATTCAATTGCGAATGCTGTAACTTCAAAATTCTTGAAATGTAAAAAAAAAGTTTCTCTAGTCTTATAATTGGAAACCATGCCATTCTTGTATTTTAATACATAAGACTTCACCTCTTATTTCAAAGAACTCTGCAGGTCTTTCGCATAATAGTAGCTAAAGGAATGATATTCAAAAATGTAAACATATCTAAACACCTCCAAAATTCCATTAAATCTTAATTTCCAAAAATGCTCTTAAGGCTTTAGAAGCTTTTTAAAGTTTTTAGGGACCTCCAACGCTCTTAAACGTTTCACGAAATTAAAAAAATCCTGAAGTAACTCTGACATGTCAAAGGATTTGAAGGAACTTCGCAAAGCATCGCAGAGTTTAAATATCTACCTTCTCCACATTTTCCGTTCCTTACTTTCGCCCACGACGAACGTTCGTCGGCAGCTTCTCGTAGAATTTCATAATTAGCTTATGTAGCCCATTAAAACTTAAGCGGTTCTCATTAACCGTGTCAGATGAGTATTTTTGATTCAGAGAGTGAAGTAGCTGTAAAGAAAGATCATCAAATTACAAGAAAATTCAGTATTATAATATACTAGCGTACACAAATAAAACTTTCTTTTCATAGTCGCATCTGCTTCGGCCCATTTATTATTTAAACGTCTTCATTTTCATGAAAAAGCGTTTCTTTTTCTATATGGAAAATGTTTTCAGTTTTCTAAAACATACGTATTTTACATGAAGCATTATATATAGAGTGTCACAAAAGTCCCGAGATGGCTGAATTTTTCCTCAGGTAGGATATTTTTCAGGGAGGTCCAGGTCATCTTGAATTAAATTTTAACGAGGAATTCAATGGTTACCTTTATTTTGATCTTGACGATGACCTTCAAGGTTTTTTCAGTGTCAATTTATGTACCCAGGTCATAGGTAGGTTGAAACATTGAAGGGCACTGAAAGGTCATTTAAACTTAAATAACGTCTGCATACCTCTGATTCAAGCTGGGTTACAGCTCTATCAATTACCGATGTAAGAAAGGGCGTTTCTAATAAAAAATTACCTTGAAATGACCTTGAATGTTATCGTCAAGATCATGCTCAAGGTCCCTACTGAATACGCCTTCATAATATTAGTGACTATGCTCGATACGACAAAAATTTGGAAAGGCTATGTTCCCAGAGATATGCAGACCTTGTTTAAGTTTAAATGACCTTAGGGTCATAGGTCCAATCTGACCTGAACCTAGGGATATGCAGACCTAGTTTAAGTTTAAATTACCCCAGAAATACCTTCAAGATTACAATTTACCTAGAACCTGGGTTCACATTTGAACGTAAAATTTACCGCTCTATTGATTACCGATGTAAAAAAGGGGTTTCTACTTTTTTAATTTGCCCTTAAAAAACCTTGAAGATCATCGTCAGGATCAAAACAGAGATGACTATTGAATTAATAGTTTGAATCTTACTTCAAGGATGACCTTGGGTTCCATGAAAGATATATTACCTAAAGAAATATTCATCCGTCCCGGGACTTTGGTGTATTTTACAATAATGCAATATGTCATCTTGGTGCGTATAAAAAATAAGGTTGCCAATCGGAAGTACATAACTTTCAAACTTATAAATATTTTCATTAAAATGTCAACTGGACGCTTATTAAAAATAATGTTGTCACATGGTTAAAGAAAAACTAGTTTTCCATTCATTAGGACAATTAGTTCCGTGATAACTGCAAAAAATATTAGATTATAATGCGTGTATTCAAACACACAGAGTGTTAACCGTTTATAATTGTCGTTTCTTAATATTTATTTCAATAGGTATATAATTTTTTGGATATTATCAATTTTAACCAAATTAATTGTAATGGAATATGTAACTGATATTATTTTAGGACATGTTAAAAATATCATTGAAGTCCACATAATTAACAGAGAAAGATTGAGATGAGTTAATTCTTGCTTTAAACTTGTTTTTTATGCCTGTTATAAATTTTTTTTTATACACTCATCAGTTTTTCTCTAATGAATGCATACACAGGAAAACACCAATCCTAGAAAATACGCTGATTTGGTATTGTTTGAGTTGCAAGAAAATAAGCCAGCGGAGAATGAGAATGCAGCTATGTTCATGTTACAGTTTCACACTTGAAGTATTTTCATTTTGGGAGAAGAAAATTATTGAAATTACGTAACAAGAAAGATGAGATTTTATTAATCAACCTTGTTATTTTCCTATAAATAATTTCCCTGATAAGGCGTTCTAAATAGGTCTCGATACACGTTGCTTGCCTAGTAGTATAAAAAAAACGAATAAAGAATAAGGAAAAGGCGTAAAGTATACGTTTTGATTGACTTTATCCTTTTTCTCCCTCATTTTCCTTTGTTATATATTTTTCTGTAATTAGCTAAAAAGTAGGTAGTTTTGAAAATCTAATCATAAATACTGAACTCTTTATCTTTTTGTTGAGGACAAATTACTTTGAACTCTATTCCTTAAAAGAAATATTTTTATTTAAATTTGCGTATAAACAATGTTTTAAATATTAGCAATTTTAGAAATGTCAACATGTTTGGTTTGTTTCGTTTTCTATGTGAAAAATGGCATAGTCTGAATAGATTGGTTTAGACTAAAACACAAATTTTTATTAGATTTTCTATTATTAAAAAAAGTATATCGTATACTACTGTTATCGAAAAAAAGCCCTCTAATGTCAATAAAAATACTTCTCTACTCAAAAATTTCAATCGCAATGCTCATTTAATTTATTGGCTTGCATTAAAATGATTATTGCTGGATTTTAAATTCATCGCTGTGACAAACTTGAGACTTTAGAAGACTGTTTCTCGTTTACCACTTCAAATGTTTTTCTGCCTTTTGTAAACTGAGCAACATAACACAAGTTTGTAATAAAAAATTTTTTACTTAAATACTTAAATGTATCCTTCATATTTATAAAGTTAATTATTCAATAAGTTATGGGCCCAGAAGACTCTCAGTGTGCAAGTTTTAGCGAGATAACTAGAAATAAGTATGTAAAGTTAAATCTACAGTTTAGTGACACTTTCAAACCGATTGTGAAACTGCATAGAATTTTGCATTTTGATTTAAAATTCAAGGAAGTACAAAAATCTATTGCCAAATCTTAAATTCAAAAGAGAATAACTCAAAAAATATCGAAGAGATTGGAAATGTGAAACTTCAGGTAGACGAAAAAACTGTATTTAATTTAAAAAATTCGCTTTTAGTACCTAATTCTCGGTCAAATTTATTATCTGTGTCAAAACTTGGTCGTTCAAGGAAGAAACTAAACATGGTCCCCTTCGAACGAAAACTTGATCATGATGCCGGTTCGGTTCAAGATATAGATCCAAATACAGCTAAAAAAGCATACTTAAGGCCAATAGCTCAGAAATGGAAAAAAGACATAAATGCTAAATTCTAAGCTTTACTGTTGAACAAAACCTGCATTTTGGTGAGTAGTCCAAAATATCACAAGATAATTTTTTCTAAATGTTTCTTACGTACAAAATCCAACAAGGGTAGATCAATCAAATGCAGAAAAGCTAGACTTTTACGAAAGGGTTTTTTACAAGAACCTGATATCGATTTTCATGAAGCTTTTGCGCCAGCAATCAGATCTGGCTCAATTAATTTTATAATGGCTTTAGCAGCAGAATTAAAACTGGAAGTACATAAATTGGATTTCGTCAGTTCCATTGGTATTCGAAACTGGACCTCAAGTTAATAGAATTAAATATAAAACCACTTGTCTCAGATGACTATGTTTATAATAATGAAGAAAATGGGCAAACTACACTCGCTGTAATTTATTTCAATGATCTAATCATAGCATCAAAGAACAATAAAATATTAGAAGTTAAAAAGCTTTGGCAAAATCCTTTGTGATAAAACACCTTTGTAAAATTTACTATAGCCTGGGAATTTAATTCTCTCAAGATTTAAATAAAAAAACTTAAAAAATTCATTTAAGACCTGTTCTGTAAATCTAATATGGAGGATTGTAAGTCTGTTTCTAAATCCATTAACATATCTATAAATCTTTTAATAGAAATAAGGCCAAAAATGAGAACGAAAAAAGAGAAATGCTAAAGATTCCATAGCGTAAACGAAAAACCTGTTCTTGAGTTTCTGATGCTGATTATGAAGGAAATATTGATATGCTTTCCAATGTGCGAATTGTTTTGTTAGTTGGGTCTCAACAAAACAGAAAACTTCTGCCATATCTATGGCCGAAGCGGATTATATGACGTTATTCGAAGCTACAAAAGAGGCTATTCATCTTAAGAGAATTTTTAAAGAAGTCACTGAAAGTAACAAACAACGAAATTATTTAGTGATAACCATAATGCTGGACAAATGGCCAAGAATCCCGTATTTCACAAACGAACCAAACATATAACAATTCGCCATCATTTGATTCGATAAACTATTAAAAGAGTAGACGTTGAAATAAAATATTTACTATCTGAAGAAATTCCAGCCGATGCAGTGTCAAAAAGATGATCTGTTCCAAAGAATTATTTGTTTGCGAATTCTTAGTTTAATACGGTAACAAATTTTAGACTTTAGAAGACTATTTTTCGTTTATCATTTCAAACGTTTTCCTGTCTTTCGAAAACCGAGCAATGTGACATAAGTTTATAAATTAAATATTTAAACTATATTTAAATTACACAATAATTATTCGATTTTTTTATGAATTTAAGGGTGACAACCAAGGTCGAAATTGCTCAAATAAATTTTACAAGTAATGTTTAGACGTATAGTGATTTATTGCATCAAAAGCTGAACAAAAATGTACTTTTAACTGTATAAATTTTAATATTTTGAATTTTAGTATTGCAGACTACAGAGACTAAAATTTTGGCAAAACATGGTAAATAAAGTGAATATAAAAAAACAGTGGATTATATACTTTTAAATAAAATTGATGTAGGTATCTTAATAAATTCAATATTCAAACGTTTACATTTCGTAATCTTTCAGGTAAAAATATTTAAATTTAAACAAAATAGATGAATTTTTATCTAGAAAGAGGAATTTTAAACCAAGAAGTTTAATTTTCTACTAAAAACACGAATTTTCGACAAAATGTATAAATTGTCAATGAAGTAGTTAAATTTTTAACCAAGTAGTTGATTTTTTAACCAAATAATCCGAATATTCAACGAAAAGCTAAATCCTCAGCCAAACTAGATTATTAATTTTTAATAAAACTGTTGCATTTTTGACAAAAATAAAACAAATTTCTACACAGGGACATTCGTTTTAAACCATAAATATTCATTTTTAAACACCAAGATGAATTTTTAATCAAAAGCATGAATTTGTAACAATATGCATGATTTGTCAAACACATAGTTAGATTTTCAACCAGATCGTTGAATTTTCAAAGAAGAAGATAAATTTACAACCAGAAAGAATAATCTTCTACTACAAAAGAGGGAATTTCAACTAAATAATTAAATTCCCTAAGAGAAAAAAATCAATTTTGTCATAAAAATGGAGTAGTTAAATTCGTTGTAAAAACCATTAATTTTCAAACCAACAGTTGCATTTTTAACGAAAAGAGAAAAAAAATACGAATTTTCATCAGGGTACATGAATTTTCAACCAAGATAAATAATGTGCTACCAACAAAGACAATATTTCAACCAAACAGTTAAAGCTTCTACTAGAAAAAAGATAATTTTTATAACTAGAATAATGAGATAAATTTTCATCAAAAGAGTTGAGTTTTTGAATTAAAAAGTCGAATGTTTTCGAAAATCAACAATAAAATTTGACTTTGAATCCCATCATATAATTTTTTACCCAGAAGTCTAAATTGCACACGAAAAAACTGAATTTTCGATTTAAAAAAAAATTAATTTTCAACCAAAAAGTTGTATTTAGCACCAAATAGTTTCATTTTTAACCAAAATTAACTAGTTTTCAACCCAAAATTTGGAATTCTAAACCAAGCAGATCTCTGTAAAAAAAGACAAATTTTTAACAAAACAGTTTATTTACGACTAAAAAATATGCAATTTTAAATTTTAATGTTCTACCCAAATGATAAAATAAAATTTTCACCAAAAAAAATTAATTCTAAGACCAAAAAAATAATATGTAAAAAACTTTTTTACCAGAAGCAATTAATTTTTAGCTGAAAAATATTTATTTGAATTTTCTTATTGAGTTCAATTAGTCCAGTTTGCATTTACACTAAAGAATGATAAAAGAGGATTTTTCTGTAGAAAAGGGAAAAAACAGGAATTGTTTTCAAAAAGAGGGGAAAAAGATCAGGAAAAATATGTGATGTCTGGAATTGAATATCATTTTTATATCATATATGACTATACGTTCCATAAATAGATTAATTAAATATTTTTTTTTAAATAAAATCTAACATGAAATTGATAAAAAAGACTTAATTAGGTTTCCTTTAAAAAGTGACTAGCGGTTTCTCTTTAAAAAATTAACTAAAAAGTGACTTGTAAAAAAGTTACTAAAAAAGTTTCTGAAATTATATAGTTTTTGTAGGAAACGAGGAGTTGTCCATTTCATATTTGGCTTACATTTTCTTCTATCTAATCAGCTTATCTCTGTTCGAATGAAACACATAATTATTTCACTTCTTCTTCCTAGCATTCGATGCAAAATGTACGAATTTAGAGCCTGAGCCGATTATCCGGAACGATAAGGACTTTATTTTCTCCCAGCTGAATCATGAAACAGGGAGACTCTGCAAAAAAAAACGGGTTACGATATAGTTTTTTTCCACGAAATGAACATTTTTTCGCACTCGGTTTCTACGACCCGATGGATAAAGTAAAATACTGGAAAAACGAGCAGAGAGTTAAACGGCTATGCGTTCGAAACGATCGCAAATTGCCCGAGTAATGACTTCAACGAAGTGAGCTTCAAAGAATTTCTATTCAGATCCTAGACATACTACATTCGTAAAATTTGCGCTAAAATTTGGACTTTTTCCTGAATAATTTTGTTTCCGCATAGAGAAGCTTCGTAATGGTAAAATTTTCGAAAATTTAAAAATGTTTAAAAACTTGTGCCTGTGTGTTTGTGTGTGTGTATTAATACATTTCGCTTACGATTTAGGAGGTTATAAATATTTATATTATATTAAAAATCGATTTGTATGGTAAAAATGTCCTTATTCTCATAATTCAAAGTTAAAGCGATAATTCAAAATTGATGCAAGAACGGAAGGCCATTAAAAGAATTCGATGAAATTATTAAAAAATGTAACTGAATTTCTTTAAATCAATTTGTTTGAAAGCAATTCAACAATAAGAAAAAAGTAATTAAAATTAGTAAGTTTGAAATTAATTAGGAAAAATTCAAGTGATTTCAAAAGTATATGATTAAATGCCTGATTAGTCAACATAAGTTTAAAAGACTGCGAAATGTTAACTAAGCAAAAGCTTTTTAAAAAATCATTAAATTGTGTAGAATTAAGTAAATTGAGAAAAGCTTCAGTAAATTCAATGATTTAGCAAAATTTAAACGGACTTGCTAGAATGAAAAAGAATGTAGGATAAACCAATCAGATATCAGGGTGAATTCCAAATGACTTTAGATCAACTGCACAAAAAATTGAAAATCTCTTCAAATCTTTCACACTCTAAGATATGCTTTACTTTATGCAATTTTATTCTTTAAATGCCATTAAAATCTCATAAAATTGTATAAAATTATACGAAATTCGATTATATTTCCAAAAATACTGTACATTTTTTATAAAAATATTTTAAGATACCTCGGAAAGCTTATAATATTCCTTGAAATCTTTCAAATATCTCAAAACCTTATCGGGCCTATAAAATCGTTCCATATCTTTACAAAATTTTTAAAACCTTATAAAAATATCTTTGCATCCCTCAAAATCATTTAAATCCTTATAAATTTCTTGAAAATTTTTAAATCTCTTAAAATGCCCTGAAATCTTTAAAATAAATAAAATACACTGTAAATCCTATTTTAGTGCGGTTTCAGACATGGTACAAAATGGCCTTCAGTTAAAACGAACTTAACATTCGCTTGCTCCGAACGTAAATAGACAGGGCCGCCAGAATCCTTTCTGTTGAATTTAGACGAATAACGAAACCTAATGCAACTAACTTACTTGGGAGATTCTTAAATGGGTAGTATTTAAAATAATCAACATATTGTACAGATTGCACTTTTTAATTAAATAAAAATGGTGAATTCTAAACATTATTTTATATAATTTATAAACTTGGGAAATAAACATATAATTTCTTGGATTGTCGATCTTTTTGACAACATAGAAATACTTATATGATATAAAATTTTTTTTAATAATAAATGAAGTTCTCTTTCAATCCCCTTTAAAAAAAATGTTTTATTTAAAATTAAACTACTCAATCACTGTGATGCCTGGAATACGAAAAGTTCTAATTTAATTATAAAAGTTTCTAATTTTAACGGTTTTTATAGGTTTTATAATAAAAAAGGTAGATTTTTATTTTTGTCTCAGCCAAAATCAGTGACTTCTCATCAAATCGCGTCCATGTAGATTTGCAGAAGGATCAATTTTTCATACGAAGACAAATTGAAGGAGATCGCTCTAATTGTGTCAACGCTGCTGTGAGTCCCTGTTGTATAACCATAAATCATTTTAAAACAAAATAGTTATTTCCTTAAACAGAATTCAAATATAGAATTCTTTAAAATACACTCCGTGAATCTTGTCACGGAGAATTATTTTTGTAACAAAAAATATTAAAATTTATGGAAATAAGATAATAATATGAATATAAAATTATAAATAATTTTGATGGTAGCCTTTTAAATTTCGAAATAGTTTATTAGGAATTTGCGAATCTTTTTTTTTTAACAAGGATCGTATTTTAAAACGAATTTTTTTACTGCTTTTACAGATTACTCTTGGTTTAGTAAAACCATCGTGTAAAAATTAGTCCTCGTGAGGGGCCGTCCATAAACGAACTGTTCCTGAAACCCAACAAGCAAAATCAAAATTCAGCTACTTCGTTGAAAGTTTAACTAATTTTTTGAAGTTTTTTTTTTGCATATTCTACTTTGGTTTGAAATTGAACTAAAATTAAAAACTTTTAAATTAGATAAAAATCAAATTTAAAATCATATTTAACGTCCAATAATGAAATAAATGTATAAAATTACTGAAAATAAAACCAAGAATCCAACGACCAAATTTGGACAACCACAATTAAAATTTTCCTATTGCAATTTGAAAAAAGATGCTCTTAATTTTTTTACTATTTCAGTTTTAGAACATTAATCTTCTGAGTTAAAAAATTATCTTTCTGGATGCAATCTTTTTTTAAAAATTATTTTTTTTTGTGATTTGTTATTTCAGTTGAGAATTCATTTTTTTTTGTTAAAAGCGTAACTATTTTGTTGAAAAATCGTATTTTTATACACCTGAAGTTCTAAAAATTCAAATGAACGAAATATTTTTAACCCAATTTTAAATTGTCTATGTATATTTTTCCAAATTTAATTTGGAATATGCATTATAATTCTTTTTAATAATTTATTAATTTAAATTTAATTAACAGAAAGATTAGTACGTCTTCGAGTTTACAAACTCAGCAGTTTTCGTTGAAAATTAATTTTTTAATTTACGATGTAGCTATTCCATTTTTCTTTCAAAATTTATTTTTCTCATTTAAAGATTTATCTTCCCTAGTTGAAAAATTATGTATATTGTTAAAATGTTATCTTTTTTGGTCAAAAATTAATATCTTTACTCATAAACTTATAATTTTTAATTATAAATGTAACTGCTTGGGCTTTAAGAATTAAAAAATGTGGTAGAAAGTTAAACTATTCGTTAAAAAAATTAACTTTTTGTCAAAAAATTATCTTTTTAGGCTGAAAATACAACTGTTTTTTGATAATTCGTTCTTTTAGCTGTAAAATTCAACAATTTTGTTTTAAATAAATGAATTCTCTTGAAAATTCCATATTTTATAAGCACATTAATCTTCATGGAGAAAAGTTCTTCTTTTTTGTTGAAAATCTAACGAATTAGTTATAAATTAGGCTTTCTTAGTTGAACTCTTAAATACTCGATGGAAAGCTTAATTAGTTTTTTAAAAATTCATATTTTTTTAGGATTCACGACCTTGTTTGAAAACTCAACTATTATACTTTAGAAAAGTAATCTTGCGGGTTAAAAAGCATCTTTTGGGTTAAACTTTTTTGTTGAGTATTTTTTTTAAGATTCATCACTTTATTTGACAATCCCATTTTTTCTGGTTAAAACTGAATTTTTTGATCAACTTTATATTTATTTGATTTTTGATTGAAAATTGATATTTTTGAATCAAAAAATGTACTTTTATATTTAAATGTTCACGTATTTTGTTAAAAAATTTCCTTTTTGATCGTAAATTAATCTCCTGGATTAAAAACTCATGTTTTTTTAAATAAAAATTTCCTTTTTTGTTAAAAAAAAAACATATTTTGGGCAAAAAATTCAACTGTTTTGTAGATAATTCTTAGTTAAAAATTCAAGCACTTGGTTAACAGTTGCAGCAGTTTATTAAAAATTCATATTGTATTTAAAATTTACCTTCTTGGCTAATTAAAAAAATTTTTTTAATTACTTTTTTTTTAGTTAAAGTCAATGTTATAATCTGAAAATTACACTATTCTATTTTTAATCAGAAATCTATTCTTTGTAAGCTGATAATTCAACTATTTGGTAAAAAATTAATGTGTTTTGTTTCAAATTCGTCTTTAAATTTTACACATTAAGTTGCTTCAAATTGCATTCAATATAGTAGATACATTCATTTTATTTAAAAAAATGTATTCCTCCATTATTACCCTACTTCGTAACATAGTTTATTGAATACTCCTAAAAGAAGGAATAACTAGGTAAAGCTTTCATAAAGAAGTACCATGTCACTAATTTAGATATTTAAGATAAAAAAGCTGTTTGAAATGTACCTGTTTACAGTAGTTATATGTGATTGTCTATTGGATCCTTGTAACAGAATGTACATTTAAACAATATTTGAGAAATAATGGTTTTAAGGAGACAAATCTTATAAAATAATGTAATGTTAATGTTTTTTATCTACATGATCTAAAATAAATAATTATTTAACATTAATTATTAATTGTATGAGTTGTAAAAAATGTCTCTAGTTCCGCTAACTAATGATAAATATTTTTAAAAATTGATCTTAGACCACGACCCCTAAAAACCATAAGATCAAATTATTTAATTCAATTTATCTGGTCAATATTCTTGTCTCTTTGTAGCTTAGTGGGTAAGAGCATCAGACCGGAAATCTGAAAGACCTGGATGCGGATCTTAGTGGAGCCAGGAATTTTTTCACAGCTCATAAAATTAATGATCAATATTAAAAAAATAGTTATTTCAGACCATGTACCTAAAAAACCTTAACATAAAGTTATTTAATTCAATCGATCTGGTAAATATTCTTGTCTCTCCGTAGCTTAGTGGGTAAGAGCATCATGCCGGAAATTTGAAAGACCTGGGTTCGGATCTTAGAGGAGCTAGCCATTTTTTACACAACTCATAAAATTAATACTAAGTATTGAAAAAATATTGACCCTAGAACATGTGGATGAAAAAAAAATCAAAATCAAATTACATTTATACAATATACATCCACGCGTGAATTTTCCCTGTGACGGTGCATAACCAGTTATACGTTATTCTTGTCGTGCATTCGATGTATGAACCTTTAAAGCCACAGGAATACCTATTTAACCTCTTTTTAATAGTATTTTCATGCGCATATTTAGTATTTGACCACAATATTCATTTTCCGGCATAGCGTTTCTTTTCAACGAGTTTAAGCCAACTCATAACCATACCAACCATCTCTTGATGAATTCTCTGATCGCTTATTCTCCTGCCTTTACCCTCCGCTCGCTAAAAATTTACTGAAATTTCTTTATCGCGACGAGTATTCTCGGACGTTTATGAATACTTTACAATCCGCTCTGCGTTGTTACGGCAACCTGCGAAAGTGCTTGTCATTCTCTTTTTTTAAGTCTCCGCCTCCCGCTTTCACAGGGATAAAACACCCGGAATTGAATTTTCCGCAAGAGCATACTTTTATTTATCGTTCATCTTGATGAATGTTAGATTTGCAGAAACCACTGGAAAATCGAAATGTACTGTAGGTCCTCCGCAGTCATTTTTAACACGTTGTAAAAATAAAATTGTGTAAATATTTTTTGTTTAATTCAAACGCATGTTCAGAGCTGACGCAATTAACGCGCTGAGGGTACTGTCTACAATTTCGCTACGCTTCTGCTGGTCACGCATGAGTGAGAACCGCCTTTCTTTCATCTCGTGGACTCCACATCGCCAAAATACCGATGACTGGAATCCTAGGAACGTCGTCAACGCAGGTTACTTAAATCCAGAGTTCAGTGTACCAAAAAAAGCCCCCAGAAGAATGACATTTTCACCCGAAACACTTGAGAGCCCTAGAAATAACCGGAAATATCATTTCGAGACCCTGATTTTTTATTCTATACTTCTAAAAAAAATTCATTCTGAGTTTTGTAAACTTCGAAAAAATTTAGAAAATGATTTCTTCCTTCCACCTAATGTCGCGAATTTATTGGTAATGTGCAGTCATATGTCGATCAGTGCCAATTTTTGCCACCAGGACTAATTATGAAACCCTAAAATCGAATTAACCTCTTTTTCTATCTTATGTGAAATGGATATAGGCACAAAGAGATCTTTGTTTGGTTGTGAACATCGAAACAGCTCAATACGCTACCTCGTTCTGCAAAGAAAGAGTAATCGAACATCGATTTTGGACATCTCTTTGTTCTGAAAAGAATACAATTATTTTAAAAAATAATTTTCATTTTGCTTGTGCTAGATCTAATTAATAACAAAATCCGTTTAGAACAATGCGATCAATATTGTGCTTTAACTCAATCGGGAAATAGCCAGAAATATTTTGAGAACGGGAGAACACAAGAAATGACATTGAGTTTATTTTTTTAACCAGGAATTTTACAAATTCTTAGAAGGAACATTCATCTAATCACTTGAAACATCACATCCTATAATGCCATTACAAACAAGTTTTGTTTCAGATTTTTTTCATTTTAACTTCAATTGTTAACTTTATTCATACCTTGATTTTTTCGATAGAAACATTTTTAAAAAATGTAGTTTTTTTAAGGAAAAACTTTGGGGCGGCTTTTAGCCCTCAATAGTGGATGCCGACAAATAAAAAGTGCATGCTTCTTATTTTGTCAAGTAATATTGCATGTCCCAAAATTATAAAAATCGGTGAAGTCGGATTGAGGGATGGGAAGCTCTCCTTGTTAGATAAGACAGTAATAAATAATAATAAATTGCTTAAACAACTATTTTTGTTTAACTTGCATTGATTGCAATATCAATTAAATTAATTATTGGGTCAGTCCAAGCGAAAAATAGAGTTAAAAATTTCAGAAAAAAACAGCAACTTTCTAACAATTTCTATAATCAAGGGTATATTATTTACAATAATAGTGAATTGTCGAAAAAATTATGTTAATTAACTTTAATGAACTATTGCCTCAATTCAGTTGAAAATTGTGCAATGAGTTTGGATAAAAACTCTACTATTTGTTGTAAATTTAATTATTTCGTTAGAAATTCATCGTTTTTAGTTTGTCTTTTTTGGTAGAAAACTAATCTTTGTGGTTAAAAAATTGGTGTGTTTTCGTTACAAATCTTTTGTCATTTTTTTTATCAAAGATTTATAATTTTATTAAAAAATTCATCTTTTTGATTATAAATTCAAGTGTTTTGTTGAAAATTGATCTATTTGGGTAAAAAATTATTCTTCTAAACTAAAAATAGAACTTCTTCTTAAAAAACCATTTTTATGTTTAAGAATAATCATATTAGGCAAACATTTATCACTTTATTTAAAAATTTTAATATTTTTCTGATATTTCTTTTTCTTATTATTTTTAAAGTCTATTTTTACTTTTTTAACTTCAGTTTAAGTTGAAATCATTCTGAGTTAAAATAGTAGTCAACAAAATGTGAACTGTAATTGCAGATGAAAATTTAATTATTTTATGGTAAGTTAATATTTTTTTAAATTCAATTTTAAACTTAAACTGCTTTGTGAAAATTCCTCTTTTTGGCTTAAAAATTCAAGAATTTGGTAGTCTAAACCATTAAGTAAAAGTTGAACTACTTTCTTCAAAATTAATTTTTGTAAGATTTATCTCTCTGGTTGGTAATTCAACTATTTTGCTACAAATTCTTTTTCTAAGTTAAAAAATAATATTTGTCTGAAAATTCAACTAACTCATTTTTTAAAAATTTATCCTTCATATGCTTCGTTGATTTAAAGAAATTAAATTCTTAGGTTATACTTTCTTGATTAAAATAAATATTTTGTAGGACCAAGGAAATGATTTCCTTGACTCCAAAGGTCCATATTTATTAAAAACTGATTAGTCCTCCAAAGGAACATTTATTTGATTTAAATGAGTGTGACTGTTTCAATCGATCAAGACGCATATGAATCAATTAATTCCCCATAACTGAATCAAGCATTCAAGTTTGTTTTAATGGAAGAAATAATCATTTATTTCCAAAGAATATTAATTACGGCAAAAATATATTTATCTGATAAAAGTTGCTGCACTTATATCAGTTAAGAAATTCTTTAGATAAAGAAAATATTTTGTTTACGTAAATGCATATTTCTTCAATCTAAAAAAATGTTTGATTTTCTTGTTAAAATTAAATATTTATTCCTAACAAATAAACATTGGGTTGAAATAAATAACTATTATATTAAATTAAACTTTCATTAATTTCATTGTAAGAAATTTTTCTTTCAACGTAGAATACGAAGAAGATCATTTCGAAGAAACATTTCTTCCAATCAAAGAAAAAATCTACTAAGATAAATGCATATGCATTAAACTTATCGCTAACCAAGTCTGTAAAATTTCACTCGTAATAGATTAAATTTTACAAATTTTTAATGAAAAAAAAATCTTTCGCATGAAAAAGCTATACAATTAAAATAAAATTCTTCAGGCATTTAAATGCATATATATTCCAACAGATGTTCATGCAAGGTGTTTGCCTGTAGTCTGTGGAAAAGTAGCCTTTGAAGACACTGAATATGTTAAATTAATTGCGAGTAAATTGAGCCAATGCAATTTGAAGATTCTAAAAAATTCTTATTTTTCTTAACTTTTTTTAATTAAATTTTTTCCGGAAAAATGTCTTTTCCTTCGTTCCGCTGGGAATCGAACTACGCAACTTCCGATTGCCGGTTGGGTGCTTCTCCCTTAAGCTACAAGAGATATCGAAAGAGCAATCCTTTTTCAAAAAAACAAGAGCCTTCTTTTGCAAGATATAAAGAAAGTTCTGTTGTTCGATTCTTATAGGTTCGAATTTCAAAAGTGTTAAAAACTTTCTGCTATTTGAAAAATTAACTTAGGTCGATAGTGTTGATATCTATTTTCACGGTGGGTAAAAAGATATCCCCTTTGATCGGTAATTACCGTCTTTTTAATGATAAAAGAGATTCCTTGAAAAATTGACTTGTATTAATACGTTACATCTTACAAATTAATGCTTTTGCTTCTGAAAAAGGATTCTCCTGTCGACCTCTCTAGTAGCTTGAAGGAAAAGTACCCGAACGGCCCTCGGAAGTTCTGTGGTTCGATTCCTAGAGGAGCGAAGGAGATGATCTTTTTTCTGACCAAATTTAATTTAGAGAAATTTTTAATTTATAGTTCCATTTACTCTGAGAACATGAATAGTATTTTCTTTTATTTAAAGAGTTAACATAGGTCGTAAGTGTTGATTTCTATTTTCACGGTATTTGAAAATATATTTTCACTGATCGGTGGTTACAATCTCTTTGATGATAATACAGATTCCTTTAAAAATTTCCTTAACCCTTGCTTGCCACTGGAAGTCCATACGAACCCCAGTACCTTTTCTAGCTGCAATTTGAGTACCTTAACTCAAGAGGAGTGGGTTTTTAGTCCGATTCATTCATAGTTCAGCAGTATATCTGTAATTTACGACCAATAGCTATACTCTAGGTAAGTTTGACTGTCTGCGTCAGCCGTTCAAACTTGCCTGTGGGCCATATAGACCCCAGTGTGATAAGAACTTTCGAAATCGAATTTTTGAAGTGAATATTTTTTTCTGCATATAATGGCTTAAAAATGAAAAATAAATCGTGTAAATTCTATAAAGAACGATTTTATTTTATTTCTTAACATATAAAGGATGTGTTCTATGCAAGAGGAAAAATGATTAAAAAAACACGAAGTGTTCGCTCATCATGTCAACGTGCTGCTTGTGCTATCTACAGTATTGTCATGTGTAATGATTGTGTCGATATTTGAATTCATTTTAATATTTTTTGTAAGTATTCATCTGATTTACAAATTACAAATAAAATTTTGTATGATTTTATATTTTTGTATGCTCTAATAAACTGATTTTTGATTGAAAATGCAAAGTTTATTTTTTCGCGATTCCATGTGGTAAACGTGTTACTCATCAGAAGTGTGGCAAGCAAGGGTTAACTTTGTTCAAATGATTAGAAGACAATGCTTCCAAGTTGAGGCAGTCTATGCCAAGTTTACAATGTCACAGTATCTTCAGTGGCTCACTTTTCGCCAATGGAATCTGCACAAATTCAATAGTACTTAGTTGAATTTTTCCCAACTTTGATTTCGAGCGAAAAGAAAACATAAAAACTTAAATTTACTTTCGAAAGTGCATAAGTTGATGTTTATTCACCTCGTGCCTGATTAAAAAAAGTTTAGTTGACATTTTTTCATTATTCTCGCGCACAACATGAAACTTTTTAATTATAAGTAATATATTTTTCATCAATTTCTGCTCCGAGCCCGAAGGCCACAATTTTCAAGTAATCAAAAATATACTGTGTTGCAAATAGAAAGTTATTATAGTGACGTAATAGCAATGAAAAAAGGTGGAGCAACTAGCACGCTACTTCCAACAGAAGAACATACTTTTTTGCACATTTTTTTTCAAATTGTGAATAACAGGTAACTTGAGCTGAAACTCATGTTTTTTTTTAAAGTTATTGTTCGAATGTGAATCAAAACCTATTTTACAAATATCACCCCCGAAAGTATATTTATAAGATCTGAAAAAATCCTTTAAGTGCAAAATTATGTTTGGCAAGTTTAAGCATTTTTATAACATTTTTCTAATTATTATAGTGATGCGATCCAAGAAAGGGACCTACTAGGCAAAAGTGAAATTTTACAGGGCGAGTCTTTGAAGAAATATCGAGCTCGAGGCAACGGAACGGAGAAGTCTCAGCGGAGAATTCTGACCCCCCACTGCTTACAGTTCGACCGTGTTTTCCCACTCTCTCCTCCTTCCGTTCACGCGCCGGCACTCGAGTTTAAGTTCTCCCGTCTATTTTCGTGCTTTGCAGAGTTTTCTATTAATAACTCATAAATTTAAATTAAAAACTGGATTTTCAAATTACTTGCAAATTTGAACGGACCTAGGGTACGCGCTTCTCGAATATTGCACTTCATGCTCGATTACTTATTCTTTGCACTTAGAATGCTTCAATGAAACTTTATCAAAAAATCCCACCGTGACATTTGCGCTACGCGCTCGATTTTTTCATACCATTTTTAAATGTATATTTATTTTCAGAATTACCTCACAATAGAAAGCTGTAATCCTTTCTTCAGATATTCTTTTCAACCTCGCTTTGTTATGTTGAAAATTTTACGTATCTCGCGTCTTTTTGCATAATATAGAAATTTTGGATATTTGTATATAAATTTCAAAAAATAAATTAAAAACGTGGAGTTCTTCCAAAAAGTCGTTTAAATAAATTATGGAGAAATTCAAAACGCTGAAATTTTGAAAAATAAAACCAAAATATAAAGTCTTATTTAATATTCTTCTAAACCTTTTACTTATCTCTCGTCGTTTGTCTTGAAATTACAAGCTTCGGCGCATAAAACCTAAAAAACTTATCTTATTAACAAATATTTAAAACAAAAATTGTAGATATTTTGTAGAGTTTGAATTCTAATTTTATTTAGTTTTCACGTATCTATCTTTGTTTGGCTTTAAACGAAATATATTATATTTTTCAATAACATTTTCGATGGATAAAACCATAACCGTTGGACAAATAATTTTAGTTAACAAACTCGTTCTTTCTTTTAGGACTTAAAAAAGTATGCCAAAGCCCGATTACATCCGTTAATTTTCTGTGGAAGAACCCCAATAACAAAAATCCAGAAAAATACATATATAGTTTTTTGGGGTCGCTGATTTCGAATCCAAGGTCCGTTGACCTCCATCACATTGGTTTCAAACTCATTTGAAGGTCAAACTGCAAAAAGTCCGATAGAAAAATCCAGAACAATTCATTCAAAGATTTTTGGAGTCGCTCATTTTGATTTAGAGGTCCGTTGATCTCCGTCATATCAAATTCAAGGTCATCTGAAGGTCAAACTGCAGAAAATAAAATAAAAAAGTAAAATTAAAAATACAGAAAAATACATACTTAAGTTTTTGGGGTCGTCGATTTCTAATCCCAGCTCCATTGACATCTACCATATCAGATTTAAGGTCACTAGAAGGTCAAACTGC
>NC_046665.1:63390100-63400600 GCF_010883055.1 Belonocnema kinseyi
GAATTTATGTATGTTTCTGGATTTTTCTATCGGATTTTCTGCAGGTTGACCTTTAAATGACCTTGAATCTGATATGATGGAGGTCAACGGACTTCGGATTTAATATCTGCAACTCCAAAAACCTATGTATGTATTTTTCTGGATTTTTTCCCAAAAACACTGCATAGAAGCGGTGAAGTTTTCATTATTGTAAAGGGTGCTTGGGGCGAATAGGGGGGATGTGGGTGGTTCGTTTAATGTGAAATTGACTTTTTATTATTAGTAGATATGTAGGAATTTTTTTGGATGTTTTGGGCCAAATCTAAATCGGGCCAAAATACGTCCTCAGAGACCCTCATCCTTTCACACAAATAAAACTTCACAAATAAAATCATGGAGTTTTCTGGAGGAAATTAATTACATAATGGCAATCAAAATTTTATTTTATTTTGTATAATATTATATCTCTATCAATTGAATTTTGGAACCTATTTTTGTATATGAAACTTTTCTTGAAAATGACACACTGGAACCCAAATTACAAAATTAAATGTTTTAAAATTAAAATAATATAAATGAAATTTATATTAGTATGATATTTTATATGTAAATCCAGCATGCATTTTTATTATAAAATTATGACATTGACCTAAAGCGGAAAAAAGGGAAACAATTATCTTTAATTGTTAGAAATGTTCAGTTAAGGAGTAATCGAATCTTTATTTTTGTTTCTCGCAATCATCGAAGGTAGAGCTTTACGCACGGGACGCGTCAAGTAGTGGGAGAAGTGGTGGGAGAAGAAGAGAGTACGCGCCAAGCTGCCGCTCCGCACGCGTTAAATGACTTTTTTTCAATAATAATTTATATGTTGTGAAATAATGCAGATAAAAAAATTCTGATCGCACCCCTAGAAACATCAGTTAAAGAACTTATAGAATACATACTAATCCGAAAATCGATTTTTTGCCTAGTAGGTCCCTTTTCTTGGATCTCGTCACAATATATAGTCCTATGTAAATTTACCCTCACAACAATGGATATTGGAGGAATATCCCATTTATCTCCCACGATATCCTAGGCATATCGCAGGGACGTCGCGAATGATATCATACGGAGCGGAAATCATGATATCCCTGGAATGTCGCAGAGATATCTGAGAATATGCTGAGGATATCCCATTAATGTCCCAATTTTTTTAGTACAGGATATCTTAATGTTCATAAATCGGGACATCCTAGGATGTTTTTGCAATGTCCCATATTTAAAATGCAGGATGTCACACGAGTGAAATTTTTCTCGCAACGAGGTTCGATAAAAGGGAGAATGGCTGCAGACAACTGCAGATAAAGTAGAATGTATATACTATCTATACCGGTTACGGCGTAAAGTTACTTTCGCAGTCGCCTGTTTCTACTTTCTAGTCTAGGGTTGAAAACACAACTTTCGACCCGTTACCTGCGCATTTAAAGTCAAATTTTCGATACATGTGTTATGAAAACCATATTGCACCCACAAAAACAACTCACTTCTATCTCAGTACATTTACTTTCACGACAAAACGACAAGCATGTTCGTTGTTTGTTTATACCCGGCTTACTACGGACGTCGTCATTTGCAAAACTTGTATATCAACGCTTCTCCGCAAGAAGCGCTACGAACGATGCAAAGAAACTTAATCTGAATCTACGCGGCCAAATTTTCCAAAAGGCCGCATGGGATTGGGGTCTCCTAATAGTACGTCGTGATCCCGGCTTTAGTTTGAATGTTATGACACTATAAGAGACATGCCTGACCTAATAATTGCATATTGTAATTCGAAATGCTAATCATATTTTAAATCACTAACACGAGCTATTAAATAAATTAAAAATTATGTATATATTGATAATAGATTTTATGCTTTCACGATGATTCAATTTGATAAAAAGAGATATTTCGGATTTCACTCGTATAAAAAACTACGAATTGTTTGCCGACGTTTCGTGAACATTGCAGTTCACATCTTCAGGGCTGACCTGAAACTGAGGAATCAGGTCATGATGTTCTTAGGTATACTTTCTACGATGCCTGTGATTGGCCAGAGTGCCCCACCGTGGGGACTGGTCGAACTTGATTGGCCAATCAAGTCTTTTTTAAAAAATATTATTGTTATTAATTTGCTTATTCGTATTTGTTTAAACTAAATAGCGCACAGCTAACAAGTTGTTTTGCCGGGTTATCAGGTGTATATATATATTAAGGTCGGTCCAACACTCTACGCTTCTCGAAATAAGCCTGAATACGATCTTAAATCATGAACTTTTCCTAGATGTGTTCCCACGTATAAAGGTGCAAATATGACACTAAACATTTTCATTTTAAGACCGTTGACATTTGAGCTGCAACAAATTTAACACCGCTGTTTCTCTGCGTATGAAGAAGAAAAATAAATTTTTTAATAAACTCCTTGGATATTTTCAACATTGAATAATTGTTCGGAAATTTCACTCAAAACCAACATATGGATTGGAAATTTAAGAAAAAATGAAAAAGTCCTTTTATAAACGTTATACACGTTATAAAGAAATGTCACGATTATTTTTAGAAATACTTTTGATAAGTTATGAGATGATAGTGATAAAAATGAATCCGCACGTTATAACGTTCACAAAGAAACGTCACAGCCACACAAACGCACGCACACGCTACCTCATGCACGTAAGGTTTTTACTTGAAGAACGTTCAATTAAATGAATTGAAATTTTGCTTCAATTCTCCCTGCTACAAAGCTTTCTCTATGATGCAGCAAAGGTGAAGCACTTTCACAGAAAATGAGATAAAAATGAAATACTTAGGTCATAATAACTTTTGTTTCTTTATAAATAAAATATGATAAAGTAACAATATACATAAATACGCGGAAAAAGAAATAACTTATATCGTCAAAAATTATTCTCTTTATTTTATTATAGTCAGGTAAAATATCGGATGAACAATTTACAATTCTATTTTAAAAAATTATATGTACTAATGGTGGGATGGTCATCCTGAAATTAAAGTTATCCAAGTTGGCTGCGAATAAAAAATAATTTATAAGACGTAAAATTATTTTTTGTTTTGTTACAATTTAGATATACAGCGCATTTTTTTATCTTGACAGATCGAAATATCTCAAAAAATAAGCATCCAAAGACAAAAATATACGTAATAAACAAATTTAATTTTCGAGGGGGCAAAATGACTCCGCAAAAATGTACCCGACACCCTAGTTCTTGAGAGAGTAAGAGAGGGAGAGAGAGAGACGCTGGGGTAACTTTAAAATTCTAAATGGGAACCTACATTTTTTATTGCAGATGCAGATTCCTCTCTAAAAAAATAGATATAGATATATAAAAGAAGATAGACAAAAACAAACATTCGGTTTGTTTGTGCTGAATATTAAGGGTTTGTTTGTTTAGGCTCGTTGTTTTGATCACGTTTGTTCCGGTTAGATTTGGTATCTTAGTTACGTTCGTTTGGGTTGGATTGGGTTTCTTAGTTTCTTAGATTTGGGTGGTTCGAATTTGCATCTTACGTTCGTTCGGATCAGATTTTTACGTTGATTACGTTGATTTGAATTAGATGTATTGCTGAAGCTTGCTTCGGTTCATTTTGTGAATTGCGTTTATTTGATTTTATTCTGTTAGTTCTAAGCATGTAGGTTACTCATATTGGTTGCGTTCGTTTGAGTTGATCTGGCTGAGTTACCATAGTTACGTTTACTTGGATGTGTTGACTGACACTATTAATCAAACCTGAAAGAACGTAACCAACAACACTTTCGCAAACTAATGCAGCCAATAAGACTAACCCAAATCCACGCAAACAACACAAAGAATTCAAATAGACGCAATCAACAAAGTAAACCAAAATTAACATTACCAATAGAAAGATCGTTTAAGATCCCCTGACGAGTCCTCAGGTGTGTGTTGGAAGGTGGCTCAAAGATGGGTTCCAGGCCTTTCTACCGGTGGTTATTTTCGGATCAGGCAGTCTGTTTTCGGGGTGGCTGACCTCGATCCTCGGGTTTAATCCGTATACGACATTGGGTTCACATAAACTTAGAGTTGGCTGATGAGAGACAGCAAAAACACTGACGCGAATACTGACTGATGCAAAGACTGGTGTACAAAAACTGACTGTTAGCTGGGCGGGTACCTTCCTTTTACCCTTATATATTCTTCAACATTGAGATCTTTCCAAGTAAATTTATAGAGATATTTGCAAGTAAACTTTGTTATTTCTAAAACATTTTTTGTTTCCTGTATAGTTTTACTAGAAATTAAAATTTTTAATTATTGAACATGCATTTTTAAAACATAAAACCAGAACTGTTGTTCAAAAATAGGTAGTTAACGAAATTTTTATTTCTTTTTTGGGCCTTAAATAAGTGTGCCAATGCTTAATCCAAATGGATCAGTATTTTGAAAATTACCGTTCTTACAGACTACAAATAGATACCCTCGTAAAATCATTTTTTTGTGACTTCTTACTTTCTACATAAAACTAATACCTTCTTAGAAGAATGAGAATCTAAATAGAATCGAAAAGTGAATCTCTGCTCTAGAAATCATTGGAAAAAGTTTTTATGTTTTGCCCCACTGTGCGCCGCGATCTCGGTAATTAGGACTCTTTAGGGATTATTTAAAAATAATGTTTCATTTGAAGAAAGGAAAATGGCTCAGACTCACATAGAACGAAACATCGTATTAAAATGTAAATGGTTGAAATCTTGGCCTGCCCTACTTAGAAACATTCAATGAGATTAAGAGTATGATTTACAGTTGTGAATATTAGCTCTATAATTGTCAATATAACCAAAGTATAATACTTGTCGCCCAAATAACGGGACATTCCATCGTAAGCTCAAGTCTCTCCCTTTGGAGTCCTAGTTGCATTTTCGTCTTTCACTGCCACCCCCTCACTTCCACACACTCTCGCCAAAACTCGTTCGTACCCACCTTCCAGACTCGGAAGCCATATTAATAGTCGGCACTTAAGAGTTTCATTAAGTCCCAACCGCTCGATCACTGCCTGCGCTCTATGGATACACCCAGCCTTCAACTACCAGCCCCCTCATACCGCCAACCCTGTTAACAGTTTCAAACCTTCCGAGCTACCTTCCTTAGACACTTTTCAAGTTGGTATGTACTTATGTATCTTATGGATTGTATTTGATAATTATTCTTGAGTAGCTTTACATTTTGACTTCATACGAGCCAAGGTTTCTTCTCGACGAGTAACTCTGACTCAGGAAGATTTGACTAATTCAACAGTCAATTCTAGACCAAATGAATTAGTCGAATCTTAATAGTATAAGATGGATGAGAATTCCTTCCTAGGTGGCATATAAGATACCCAAACGTCAGAAAACAAATAGTGTAGACTAAGGCATATTGACAAAAAATAAAGTTCTTAACATATAGTTCTTATATATACTTGGAATAAAAAACAGTCATCTAAAGCTTTATTACAAAAATTGTTCTTCTGTCGTTGCATCGGAGATACAATGCAAAACTACTCAAATCGACATACTTCTTATTTAAAGATAAAAGAAATATTTATAAGATCTACAGTGCCAGAAAAAAGTTCGGTGTAAGTTTATTTGTACCTGTATAGCAATAATGCTATTAAAATAATTTTACCCTGCCTGAATGACCTTGAAATATAAAAAAATTATTGAAAGTGTGCTCTAAGCGTCTATAAAAAAAAGATTTTGTAACCTATTCAGACGTTAGTTAAGTCATTGAAATCTCACCCTCTCATGCTGTCTCCTCTCCTCAACTACTTTCCCAACCCTTACTTCACCTTCCTTCGCAAACTGCTTTCTCTACTGCTTACTCCTCACCACACTTCCCCAGTTACTTGTCTTCACCAGTCATTATTTTCTCTCTTCTACTCACTCGCGCAACCTTGTTAGCCCTCCCTTCACTTCCCTAGCTACCTTCCTTCACTTCCAATCATTTTACACACTTCCCCTCCTTAATATGTCCTAATATCCCTCACTTTCTCTACTTAGCATCCCTTTATTTTCCTTGCATTCCCCTACTCTCTTTCAACTCATTTCACCCACTTTCCCTAATTCATTTCCCTAATTCCCATATTTCCCCTTTGCTTGTTTGCCTACTCTCACATCCTCAGTTTACCCTCCGCAAGCGTTATCTTCCTCGAAGATTTTCTCCACTACATATCCCTCTCCTCACTTCCTCAGTTAATATTCCTGTTCCCAAATGTTATTTGCTAGTCTTCACTATCACTCACCTACTACCCTACTAGCCGTCTCTTTATTTCCCTATCTATTTTCCCACATTTCCTATCAGTTTTCCTACTTCAGTGGGAATCAATCAGTGACTTAAAAGTAATATATTTGGAATCTACGTATTGTTCCGATTCCAAAGATATAATTTGTCGATAAAGGTTTAAAATTTGAGAAGAATTTAGTGTAACATTGACTGTAGAGATGATGTTTCTTGTTATTAAACTCCTTCAAATTGTTAACTTTTCTAGGCAAGTAATATATCATTGGAATCGGAAAAATTCGTAGATGCTGATAATGCTATATACAAATCGCTAGTTGAAAAATTAAAAGTTTTAAAATTTCCTTAATTTGACATGCCTGTGGACAAAAGACCCTTGCTGGAGTAAGTTCACTCACACTAATGTACATAAATAGACCGAAAAGTAGTAGAAAAAATTAACTCGGTTGGAGCCTGCCCATACCTGAAAATTAAGCAAAAAGTTTGCCAACCACTGCCTTACATCATCTACTTACTTTCTCTTTTAGTCCTAAATTCGCTTACATTCCCGCCCCTCATTTCCCTTACTTCCCGTATCTCATCTACTAATTTCCCACGATGTCCCTACCTTTCTTTTCGCTACTTTTCTTCCCCTCACTTTAAGCTTCGCAACCCCACTATTCACCAACTTGTTTCTCCACTAATTTCCTCTCTTCTCACTTCCTCAGCTAACACTCCCCTTTTTCCTCCCTTTACTTCACTAACTATGTTTCCTCACTTCCCATAATTTTCCCTACTTCCTGTACCTAATTCCTCCTCACTTTCTTTACTTACCCTTCCTTTATTTCAACTTATTTCCCCTACTTTCCCTTTCCTTACTACCCCTACATCCCCTACTTCATCTTCTTATTTCGTATAATTTCCCTCCTCGCACTTTTCCACAATTTCTCTCCCTTTATTTCCCCTACTTCCCTTACCCAAGTGTCTCATCATTCCCCGATATCCCTTCACCTCCTGATTTCCTCTACTTCCCCTATTATTGCCCCTCACTTTCCCCGTGAACCTGCTCCTTATTTTCTGTTACTTATTTTCCCCTTGTTTACCTTCCTGCAAAATAGTAAGACTACTTAACCATCATGTTTGCGGCAATGTATTTTCAATATATTGCAACAATAACATATGGAAAAGGTTGATCGCTGAAAACGATTCATAAAGTCGAGGGTAATATTCCTCTCCTTGATTTTAACTAATTTTGGAAAGGAATTGACGAAAAACAATAGGAAAAAATATTTGAGGCCTAAAATTCTCTTTAAAAATTTGAACCTGAAATATTTTCTTTTGAAGTCTACCTTTAGTTGGCTTGCTGAATTAGTTTCAATAACCAATGGAAATAATTGCTTTATTTTATGAAAAATAATAATAAATATAAGCAATGAAATATTTAGAATTGACATACTGTTTTTTATTTAACGATCAAATGTATTTTCAGTGTCTAAATAATTTAAAATGGGTTTTCAGTATATCTGAGGCTGTTTCTCTGTATTGAGGAATTTATTTAAACTATTTTAATTTTGTCCAAGCTTTCTTGAAATTTGTTTAAACAAAATTTTTGGTTATTTTCGAATGGATTTTCCACTATACAAAAATCAATGGGTGTATAATAGAAAACATTTTTACTTAATTCAGAAACGAAACATTTTAGTTTTAGATATCATCTTATTATTGAAAATCGATAAAAAGTATTAAAGTGTCAATCTTCTTGATATATTATTGATCAAATCTAATAAAAATGCATTTCTGATAACACATATCACACTGAAAAAATCGCTAAGATGAAAAATATCTGGGAATTTTTAAACATTTCCTTATATAAATTTTTTCAGTCTCTTCAGATTTCACTAACTTGTCATCACAATTAAATTATTCAATTTAGTGTAAGTTAGATTTAACATTCATTTGATTTTAAAAAGTTCAATTTGTAACATTTTATTTTCCAAGTATTAAATTATTCAACATACAATACGTTAATTTTAAAGCGATTTAATAACTTTAAAACATGTTCAGTTTTCAGTTTTCATTTCTAATCATGACCGAATACATTTTAAATCAGGCTGAAACTTTTCTTCTTAAAATTTTAATTTTCTAATTTTCCTGGCAAACAACAGATAAAAAAATGATTTTATTTTTAGAAAAAAAAAATCTCGCGATTTCAAAAAAGGTTCAACCTGTATAAAACGAAAAGTATGCATTTCTTTTATTAGCTGAAGTTTTTGAAAAATATGGAAAGAATACAAAAGGTTGGGTTTTTCAGAAAGTATTTTTTTCATGTTTTCAGAATTTAAACAGAATATTCACCGGAAAATCCCATTTTTTACTTTGTAACATTTTTGCAGTTTTTGCTTATTTATAAACACATTATATCATCCTAATGCAAGCTAAATCATTTTTGAGGCCAGTAGAATTTTTCTCCTTAAAAATGTAATTTGTAATTTTTTCATAAAGGATGTAAGATAGTGCAAAAGAGCACGAGTTATTATAGTAGGGATTTCTTAGACATCACGATTTTTTTTTATTCGTCATTGCATGAGAAAAAATTAAAAAGTTTGATTTCAAGAAAAGAAAATGTTCCTAACCACAAATCTGATTAAGCCCGTATGAATCTTGCAGAGTATCTTTCTTATGTGAATACAAATTTAAAAAATACTGAAAATATATCACCGCAATTTTGTTAATTTTTATATCATTATATGTTTAGGCCATATTACTAAAAAATTTTAAATGTTAAAAGAAAAAAAATTCTTAACAAAGCGAAAAATTTAAATTCTACGACTTCAAGTGTAGAACCTTTCTGATTTGAAATTGATTCGATTTTGAAATAAAAGGATTTCAAATTTAATTTTGAAGTTGCAACTTTCAAGTTGATTAACTATAAACACAAACGACCAAAACTGTATTTTTTCGAATTGAAAGCCTTAGTAGTTAAACAATTGTGAATTTCGGTTATTTGCTTCATGAGTTACTTTGTGAGTAATTCCAAAGTCTTAGTTTTATCATTAGACGACACTGATATATTTCAAAGTTTCAAATTGAACACTTCAAAGAATGAATAGTTTTAGAATGAATAGAATGAAAACTTTTTTCACGATTCTTATATTAAATATCGAGATTAAGTATCGAGATTTTTCTTTTTTTAAATTAAAGATTAAAGTCTATAAAAATGAATAATGTAAAATAATAAGGTGAATTCAACACATTACTATAAATATTTTCCCAAAACTGAAACAACTATATAGCTAGCTGAAAATATATTCTGGGTATAATATACCCAGTCGAGGCAGAGAAGGTTAAACAAAGCTTATAATGTTTTAATTGCGTATGTTCACAATATAAATTGATATAATTTTGAGCAGGGTCTGTAATAGTTCAATATTGTCTGTTCACAACTGAGAAGTCTTCAATTTTGAGCAGTAAAAATGGCAATGTTGATATATTATGATACATACTTTTTATTGGAAATCTTATCAAGTATATGCTATTTCTTTCAATCAGACTTCATATAAGTACATGAAATTATAATTAAAATTGTTTTATCTTCAAAATATCCACAATGCCAATGTGATATTTTCGGGTTTTGGAAGTATTAAGTTTGAAATGTTAATAATACACAATTTTTAAATATAAAATAGTGCAATTTTGAATACGTAATTTTAAAACGGTTTTAAGTTTTGATATTTCACTATTTTGAATGTTTTATTTTAGGACGCCTAATGCCTAATTTTGAAGCTTTCAGAAATGAACCTATATTCACATTAAAAGACTTTTGGTTTCTTTAAAAGCATTTTAGTTAGATAAAATCTGTACCTATTTTTAAAAATGGCTGCTCAACGAAATTATTTTTTCTTTTTATGTCCTGAAAACGTATACCAAAGCTAATTTAAATCTGATAACGTTTTAAAGTTATCGACAGACAGGCTGGGAGACACCTTGGTGAACATATTTTTTTCTGACTCAGGGCTTCTCAAAACGTGAAACTATTTTGAAATTCAACAAAATCCAATTTTACATATAACTAATACCTTTCCAATAGGATGATAATATAATAAAAACGGACATCTTGATGTTCTTTTCAAGTAGAATTCCCGAATCTTGTGTGTCTCCCTTAAATCCAAGAAACCTTTGCTTTTTAGAAAATAGTTATGTTCTGAGACGGAAAAGTATTGTTATCTATCTATCTATCTATCTATCTATCTATCTATCTATCTATCTA
>NC_046665.1:63400700-63405918 GCF_010883055.1 Belonocnema kinseyi
AATTTATGAGCTTTGTCTCTGCAGTGATCGAGATGACTCCAGATACGTGCTGGCAAGTCTTCGTGAGCCAAAGATCGATCTGCTCCACTTTGATAATGCCTATCCAAGCTCCAGGGAATAGGAGTGAAAATAATTTTTTTAAATCCCCAACAACGTTCACTGCTTGTTTATAATACATAAATAACTCAGTGCTATTGACCTTATGTAGTAAATATTTTTATGTGGTTCATGTTATACGTCACATAGCTTTCCCCTATCCGCCCCAAAGACTGGCTAATAGAGGGGACGGCCAAGGGTTCAATTACGCGAATATATGTTTTAAACAAACAGAATTATTTGGCTGCAAGATTAGGTGAAGTTAGTCATACAAGGACAATTTTTTCTAAAAAATCATTCCTTTTGAGACAAGTGAAAATCCTCTCAATCTCAAATTTAAGAGATAATTCCATTTACGCCAAGAAAAATCCTTTTGTCACAGGAAGACATTTTTCTACGTCGGTTTTACCGATTATCTACGTTCAAATGTAGATTATTTTTTATTAAAGATTTTAAAGTCAATATTTTATTAAAAAATTAATAATTATTTTATACTATATATTTAAATTTCAAAGCTGGTTTTGATGAATCGTTGAAGTACTAAAAATAGTGTTTTATTTAACAACGAAAACCGTAAATTTGGATATTTAACATAATACTCACACAGAAAATCGAATGCATCTAATTGCTTAATCATAATTTGCATAATAAAGTTATAATGCAGGTATACTTTAAGTTTTTCGAAAATTTCAATTGAAAACCCGCATTTTTGTGAAAAACTGAACTTAAATAGAGAGTCCAATAAGCCCACCTCTTATGTATTTTGTCTTTAAATATAAAATGTACTCATTTACAGTAAATTTTTGGAGACATAAAAGTATAATGTTACAAATTTTTGTATGATTTCCTGTTAAAAATGAAAAATCCACATTTTAGTCCCTCGTTTATTAAATCACATAAATTCGATTTTTGGTGATCAAACCCCCCTATTTATTTGTTTTTGTACATTAAAGTTTATTCAAATTTCAAAGAGTGTTCAAGGAATGGTTTCCATTCAATGAACCTTAGTTTTGACACCCCCAACTCCCTTGTTTTATGCCCGGAAACCCCCCAAAGATGAAAGAGATCAGTTTTAGGTCAAACTCAGGCTAATTTCATTTTAACCAAGGTAATTATTTTTATTCGGAAAGTCATAAGTGTCAAAGTATTTTGATCTAATTTTTCATTGTGTAAAACATTATATATTTAAAAAAATGTTATGTCTGTAAATCGTGAAAAGGTATTATTTTTTGAGATAAAGAATACATACGATAAATATTGGGAAGAATTATTCTTGAATAACATTTCGTAATTATTCAAATAATTTTCTTTTGCTTAAACAATTTGTTTTCTGTAAATCGTAAAAAGTTATTATTTTCTAGTATTAACGACACAATTAACGAATCTCAAAAATAATTTTTGTTTTGTTTAAAATACTTGGAAGCTCTTTAAACAATTTGCAATTAATAATTTTAAAAACAGTTTGCAATTATTTAAACAATTAATATCACTTTCTCCTTTTCATGGGATAGATGAATTTTTTAAATATTTTTTGTTTTAATGTTACACTATGTCGCTTATCAATCAGTATTTCCTTTAAGGAGTATAGTAGGTCTAAAAAGCAACTATCAATAAAGTAACTGAAAAAAAGGTTTGAAAGAACTTTCATCAATCATAAAATTAGGGTATAGGTTCTGAAATGAGTTAATACTGAATAATGAGCAATATAATGTAAGATATACAATGCCATAAGAATTTTCTTCAACTGACCTATGCCTCTTAAGATGTATGAACTTTTAAAATTGAAAAAAAAAGATTTTTGTAACAAATGAAAATAATTTAAGTAATTTTAAACTATCTTTTAAACAGAGTATCACTCTTAGCAATCATGAAATGCGTCATCGATTTCATGAAGTATCATATTTACAGGATTTATAAGAGAAAAATGAATGTAAATAAATGAAATTTGTTTATACAGTTTCCACATTTTGTTTAAAAATATATTACTTCCAACATTTGTTAATTTGTAATTAATTTCAGAAATTAACAACTTTTTACGATGTAAGGGCAAACAAATTATTGAAAATAATAATAATTCGTTAAACAATTGAAAATTAGTTAAAAATGCTGTAATCTTGTAACTTTTTAAATAAAAATAATTATTAAAATTAAATGCAGACTTTACTGTGAATTCGACGTAAATCTGCTTTTTCGCATTTTTGGGGTAATTTTCCGGGCAAAATACAAGGCTGTTGAGGGTGTAAAAAATAACGTCTATTGAGTGGAGATTATCCTTTGAAATTTTCTTAACAGGTGACTGAAGTCTAATTCACACAAAGTTAATAACAAGCACGTTTTTTTCAATTTTTTCAATAAAAAAACTTTTACAATTTAAAAACCTGTGACAATTTCAAAATCGCAGGGCTTGTTTTAATGTTGCCCGATCTGAAAAAATATGGAATTTCTTTTTCCGGTAAATGAAAAAATTGGTGGGGTGAAGCTGAGGGAGTGGATCGATGACCAAAAATCGAAAGTTGAATTTTTGCAGGTATAAATTTGAAACACCCCACTCACTCTCCCCAATATTTCCTATTTTCCACTTTTTTAAAGAGAATTCCTTTATTTTTTCTCTATTTTTAAAAATTCTCCTATATCCCCCATTTTTTGTTTTTTGCTTCAGTAAAAAATAAATTAATAGATCTCAATTAGAAAATCCTATTCTTTTTGTTTAAAAGTTAATTCTTTTTAATTGAAAGCACACTCAGAAGACTATATCGCATAAATTACAATATATACCGTAATTCCTGCGCTACATATCGTAATTATCGCATTATAATCGCGCAAAATCGTTATATCGTACATTGCAAGTTTTTACATTATATACCGCATAATTGTGCAAGTCTATAACGCAAGAATTTAAGTTTATTACGCTATCACATTGTGTTTCTTGTTTTGTGTTCTCGCGAGGGTTCGAGTAGTGAACAAACGATCACAGGAAAAATTAAACATGAAGTTTACATCGATTCCAAGTGAAAGATTCACGGGAAAAAAATTAACTTAGCCAGATAAACCTTATATGAATCGAAGATAATTTCCGATTTTTGACCTTGCCTGGATAATCTTTCATCTTATAATCGCTTCATTTTTGATCGAGGTGTAGTGACAATTACGACGCCAGCGCTATCCAGCGTCTTTTAACTTCATTAAATTTGAAATAAATGGGGATTCCCATCTATCAGTTACATTTTGGATCGAAGAGTTCAGAATTATTTTCCTAACCTCAGTGAAAATATGTTTAATCATTAACCGTTGAAGGTCTTATCTGCAGCAAATTTTTCCTTTTTTCTGTGATTGTTTTAAATCTGGTGTCTCGACTTATAGCTCGAACTAACTCTGTCTTTTTCCCATTGCTGCTAAGGACGCCGTATAGAAGATGACACTTACCAAATTTAACTTCACTTTTTGCTATGATATTAGTGCATTATAATATCGTGAAAAGCTCCGGGACCTGATTGTACGTTAGCATATGCGCTTTTTCGCAGTATAGAGATTTTGCCATATACTTATGCGATATTTTTTTCTCCGTGCAATACTATTATATATTTGATTAAGAATTAATCTCTTAGTCGAAAAGTTAACTATTTTGCTAAACATTCGTCTTTTTCGTTTGAGAATTGGCCCTTTCGGATTTATAATTTATCTTCTGTCAGAACATGTATCTTTCTTTGATTGAATACGAATTTTTTTCATTATAAAGCAATTTACCTATACTTTCTTGTGAATTACAATTTTTTTAAAGTCATATCTTTTGATCAAAAATTTAAAATGTTTTGTTAAACATTCATATTTTCAAGTATGATATTAGTATTTTTGTATTAAAAATTAATCTTTTGGTAGAAAAGTCATATTTTTATATGCAAAATTTATCTTTTATGGTTCAAAGTTAATTATTTTTAACTGAAAATTCTACTATCATATTTTTCATTAAAAATGCATATCTTATAGTGAAAAATGGTACTATTTGCTTAAATATTTAATTATTTAATTAAAACAGAAGCGCTTTCTTAAAAAATAAATTTAAAAACAAAATAAATCGAGTATTTTCTAAAAGATTTTTGTTTTTGGCTTAAAAATTCATTAATCTTTTTAAAAATGCCTCTGTTTTTCTTTGAATTTGAATCTTTTTCATATTAAAATTGAATTTTTTAGTTGAAGACTCATCTTTGTGAATTGAAAATTCAACTCTTTGTTCAAACATTCAACATTTTTGTTTCAACTTTGTTTTAACTTTGGTAAAAAATTAATTTTTAAATACAATTTTTTTTTTTTGGTTGAAAAGTCAAATGATTTCTATGACATTTAAATTTTAACTAGAAAACTCCCGACCAGTTGACCCCACTTAAAGTCAAGGGCTAGTCGAGTCATCTGACTATCCCCCGACCGGTAGCGTCACGGTAGATTAGTCAGGGGCTAGTCAAATGACTCGACTTATCCTAGTCGGGGCCTGATCAGGTACTAGTTGGGTTGGTATGATAATACAATTGTTCCAAAGTAATTACACTCTGAAAAATTTCCTGGTGAATTTGCCCGAAAATTGTGTTGATGCTAATTTCCAAGATTGAATGGGGAACATATCCTACGCTCAAAAATGCATAAATTTATATAAATAAAATTTCCAAAAAATTTGTGAAATATTAGAAAAAAAAACTTCAGCTGTAACTCAGTAATGGAAGAGCTTTGCTCTGAAGGAACCGCCATGTTGGTCACCTTAGTCTCTGCTCCAGGTAATTATGCTTTGTTACCTATCGAGTTACTCTTAAACACTCGAGGCGTCATTTATGTTGTGCGAGAGGCGGTACGTCGCGCCCTTCCGAATTTTCTTTAAAGCTACCAGTCCAGAACCACAAGACTAAAATGAAGGTGGTAGCAAAATCTGAACTGTACCGTGCTGAATAGTTTACTACTAGTATACTACTCTTCACTGAATAATCAAAAACTTTTTCTCTTTCTAATTTAAACTGCCTGAAGGATTAGACTTTATTTACATATGGCAAAACTTTCAGATCAATTTAAAAATAAGCATCTGTACAAATTTAGAGTCTTATGACTTCCGGCGGGCACTTTTCACCTACATCTATATGTA
>NC_046665.1:63406018-63413494 GCF_010883055.1 Belonocnema kinseyi
ATTTATATATTGATATATGGATTTTCTTAAAATTCTATACAAAGCTATTTATAAATGTTCATAGAAATTCGCAATTTTTTAAAAAATACTACAAAAAAATAAGATTACGTCTTTTTGAAGATTTTGATCGGTCTTTTTATAAAAAGTTGATTTTTATACAAAATTATTGACTTTATAATTATTCATTGAAAATGTTTGAGATGACTTTAACATTAATAAATCTTTTCTCCAAAAAACTGTGTAAAATCATCCAAAATATTGTGCTAGTTTATTGAGTATTTTAGGGCAAAATATCTTCCTGACCATACAGAAACACTCAAGCATTTTAAAAAAATTTACCTGATCAACGCGGAAAATTAAACATTAGTTTTAGAACGATTCCCTAAATTTAGTGGGAATCACTGAATTCCCCAAATTGTAGGAAATATTCCAAAACTTTCGTATAAGTTACTCTGAGTTTAGAGAAATTTTCCCAAGAATTGTATGTATTATCTAATCTCCTAAATTTTAGGGAATTTTTCCCAATTTTTTAATGAGTTAGAAGAAATTTTAGGAAAACTTCACCAAATCTTGGGGAAAGTGATTTTCCCTGCTAAATAGTGGGAAAAATTCCCGAAATTTTTTACAGTGTAGTCTTAACGAATATTTCCAAAAACAGAGTGTTTATAACAACTGTGTTTTGCTTTGCTACAGTGCCTTATGTTTCCGTATAAGTATATCTGAAAAAATAGCATTCGCAAAGTAAATTACAGTCGATATATACTCGTTGTTTGTAAATCATCGTGAAGACTATTTTCTTCGGGAGAATCCGTGTTTGAACTTACAAACTTTTTCTTATGGAAACGAAAAAATTGTAAAATCAAGCTATTCTGAAAACTGAAAAATCAGAAAAATTTTTGTTAAATATATTCTTAGTGTTTAAGAATTAAAAAATCATTACACTTTTTTAGATATTACCTCATTTGATAAGACCTCGCCGAAAACTCAAAAATAAGGATAACCCGACCAGAGCCCCACTAACTCCAAACCAGAGCCCGAACATTACCCGCACGGAAATTAGTGAAGAAAAAGGCTCGAATAGCCCTTGACCAACCACCGACCAGGCCCCGACTGAAATTTTGACAAAAAAAAGGTCAACTTGTCCCCGACTAGTCCGCGACTGGGTTCTTTGTCAAAATTAATAACTCCACTAGCCCCCGATTAGTGCCCGACTTGTAATAGGGCCAAATAGGGTTAGTTCCACACGGCTTGGTCTGTAAAGTCAATAAGTATCAATAATTTACATAGAACATTTCACCTTTGATATATATATATATATTATTCAAGTTTTTTCAAACCTTATATAATAAAGAAATTAGTAAACAATAACAATTATTATTATAAACGCTTAAAATTCAAACCTGAAAACTTTATTCTTTGACTTGAAAACCACGCAGTTACCAGGAATTTTGTTTTGATATTTGAGACGGCCAGACGATCTAGTCCAGAAATTCTGCTCATTTTCATTCAAAATAGGAATTGTGCAACTTCCCACTAATTCAGTATATCCTAATAATTAAATTTCTATTTTTGTTTGTATTATGTTGACATACATAATTTATATGATTACTTTTTGAGTTTGCATGTTCTGAGCTGTCAGATAGTAACAGACCTTTCTATCCTTTAACAAATTACAGCAAATATCGTAATTCTGACTTGTATCGAAACATGGTTTACATGTTGCTTCAAGGGGCAAAATACCATTTCCAATAATTCTAATTAAACCTGTCAACACTGCGATTCGAATAGAGAACAACACTCGCTGAGATAAAATATCGCTGAGATATAATATCGAACATCTATAGTGAATAGTGGATTCAAACAGAATCCGATTTTGATTCGCAGGGGTTTCACTTTCCCGATATTCAAGTCTGTTGAAATTCCACCCCAAGCAAATCCTCACTTCCCAGAATTTAAAATCATATACGCAATTTGGAATGCTACCTCTTTTTTCTTATTCGACATACTGCTTGTTTAATAAAGTGAATAAGACTGGTAGATTTTATAAATCATGTTAAATTTTTCATCAGAAAAATAAAAGTAGCTCGTTACTCTTGAATACTGGAAGAGAGATTCCACATCGTTAAATTTTATCACACAAAAGTAATAAGGATTCAGAAAATGTTCTTTTTCCATTGAATAATACAATGGGAGTTTATTTATCCGACGCAGTTTTATCAAAAAAGGAAGGTTCCGGCCTGGAACTGGGTTTACCACAATGCTCCTCATTTTCAAACGCTAATTCCGAGCGCGACTCAAAGTATATTTTTACTTTCGCGTGTCCGCTCGGTAAATTAGCATTCATGGCAGTGCATAAAAGATTAGCGCAACTTTTATATTCCCTTAACGTTTTCATTACGCTGGGACAACATCCGAGAGAGTAAAGCTCGCTTATTCTGGTAGTGCATACTACATTGTACAAACACAAATACCCTTAGACCCACACATTCAATCTAGTCAAGAAGATCACAATCTGGTGGACCGCAAATCTTAACGGGTTTACATTCTAACCTTTCCAGGCATCATCCCCCAAATTCCATAGTGAGGTCCTCAAAGAACGGTGAAAAGGTTAGATAATGGAAGGGGCATCGTGGATGGTATCAACTTCGCCAAGAGATATCGATAACCCAAATTCCTCCTTTATAAATCGGCCGATGGTTTGTAGGACGTGATGTACGAACATTTGAAGGGCATTGGACATTATTGGAATTTACTGGCTCGAAAATTGGGAGACGCTAAGTCCTCCGGAATTACGTGTTCTTCCGGGCGCCCTTTATTGCCCTCTGCGCGCCACACCGCGCCATCTTACCCTTTACCGACGCGACGTCTAGTCCGTTTTACCAAACCATTCGTCTTGGCTCGCACCCTCTCCTCTGAGTCTCAACCAAGAGTCTAGAATCCACATTCTAAAGAGACAATGCACTGGTGTTTCCGGGAAACGACAGTCCCTACCTGTTGATAATCCAAGAACCCTATTTTCACTTTTCTTTATTGCTTGGGTAGATAAAATTTTAACCGCTACTCTTTGGGATAACCTAGGGCTTACCCACTACCGAGTACGGTGCCATTAATTTCCCTGCATCATCCTTTATCCAATTCTTTAACCCATTTTCTCCTGCTCGTTCATCTCATAAAATTCTCATTTTCTACCAATTCTTTAAAAATTTTGTCTTGCATGAGTCTTCTTCAAGCTTAGTTTTTATAACACCTTTTCAATAGTTTTGTAGCTGTAACATCATTTTCACTTGTCTCCTTTACATCTTCTATCTTTCTTTATCTGTCTTTTAGTAATGCTTGTCTAAATTGCACCGCAATCACTAAATATTCTACACATTTACTATTTTCCTCTACCGTCTACCGTATTCCTTTATCTCATTTTAACTCGTTTCCTTTATATCTTATCCCATATTTCTTGTATTTGTCCTTTCGCATTCCCTTTTTTAAATGCAACATCCCTTTAATTTTGCATATTTACTTCTTTCATCGACCTTCTACTTTATCTCTTCGCAATTCCTCTCTTATCTCCTTCCACATTATTTTCTTTTTCAGTGTTCGAGATGTTCCTGTTGCCTTCTTCTTCAATCTTGCATGTGTGTATTATGTATCCCTTTCGATAATAAAAATCTCGGATATTTGAATCCCCTTATCTATTCTATGTTCTATTTAAAATAGAATCTATATTCTATTTAAAAGAAAATTGACTAAGACATTAAAAATTTTGCACGACACAAAAAATGACACACGGTTATTTTACACAGCTAGAGTTTAAGTGAAACGTACTAGTAGCACTAGGTTCCTTTACACTTTGGAAACCGATGTTTAACCTTCAGAAAGAATAAGAAATGTAAAGCGATTTCTGTTAAAAAAAATTAAAACACCAAATTTTCTCAAAATAACTAATTTTGTTTTCGTTAAAATTTTAAGGAGTGATAGCTAATATAAAGTCAATATATACCGTTCATTTTGAACATGGAGCGGATTTTTATTTCGAGAAAAAAACATTTAATTTTTCCTTACTCTTCTCGCAATTATTGTATTTTATTTTTTGTTTTTACTTGAAATAAGAAACTTTCAAAAAAGTTGAAAAGAACTTGTCACACTGGGAGAATAATGGCATTTCTTCAAATAAATAACCAACGAAATTTAAAGAAAAATTTATGTGATTGCTTTCAAGATTTTCCAAAATAAGAACTAATATTTATCATTTTTATACACAAGAAAAAAGTTGTATTTTTCACAGAAATGATTGAATTGTAGTAGTGTTGTTGAAAAAAAAAGACATACTTCAGACAATTAATTCTCTAAAGTATGTCAACTTCTTTCAACAACACTACTACAACCCAGGCGGAAATGTCGGTAGTGTGCTGGGGTTCACCACCGGCGCAGTACTGGCCCAGTACTGCCCACCAGTACAGACAGCCGGTGGTTCCCCCAGTACTGGCAGAACGTTGGCTGCACGACGGAGGCGGCACTATGCCAGTAGTACAAAAATAGACTAAAAAAAACGCATCGTCAAATTTTGTCAGGGTGTTTGTCCAGAAAAAATTACATTGCATGAATGTCTTAATCGTTGTAGAATAGTCTAAAACACCTAAAAAGCAAAACGTTACACGAAGGTTTAAAGAAAACTGTTATTAAAAAATTGTTGCGCAACGTGGTGAAATTTCTAAGTTCTGTAGACAAAAATTGTAAATGCTCATTCAATGCTATTATCCGAAACTTTTAAAATGGTCTAAAACGCGAAAAAATAAAATATTGCACGAAGAAAAATTGTAGTAGATTTAAATTATATATTTATTAATTATTGTATTGATATTCCTATTAGCACTTTCGACTGCTAGGCGATAGATTTAGCTATCTATAATTAAAAGTTTGTCATAAGGACAACCATGCACCCTAAGAACACAGAGACACCCAAGCACAACCGCCTTCTGCATTTTTCATGCAAGTGTTCTAGCATATTGTTGACACGCAGGGATGCTTTTCAGGCTATTAGCAAGTGAAAGCTTGGCACCTCCAAGAGCGCCGATGATCAGGACGATCAGTTTAACAGAATATTCCGGGTACAATCGTTGCAACTCCCTTATAAGGTCTCGATACCTCTCTTTCTTTTCATTCTCCTTGGCTACGATGTTTTTGTCAGCTGGTCCTGAAGTCAAGAAAAACCATGTCAGGTCTCGAGTGAGCAACAGAAACAATTGTCGAGAATATAAAGTTCCAGTATATGTGGCACTTCCCATTCTCGACAATTGACTTTCTTTCCCTAGAAGCGGTATGTTAAGGTGGAAATGACACTGTCTTGGCATGCAAAAATGAAACCCTCTGTACCAGACTTCAATCTGGGCGATTTAAGGAAAGCAAACGTTAGCTCACAAGACATTGACTGATCCTTTACATTTCTGTGGAAGACACCGTGCATCCTCTTATCGAGGAGCTGTTCACGAAAGTTTTTCTCTTGTGCTTTCTTAATCCGGGCTTTCAGGAGTGAGTACTCGAGATAGATTAGATTTGATGAATTTGCTCACCCCTAATACTGAAGTCAAGTCCGACGAGGACTTGAAAAGGGTCTCTTCTATTTGCAACTCTATGTGCTGTACCCAGAATAATCCTGTTGTGAAGACAATCAAGACTCAATATTCCGCGACCCCATTGACGGCGTGAGATGTACAGTCGCGGAACGGAAGACTTAAGATGCATGCTTTTGTTCATGTGCATAACATTTCTTGTCCCGATATCACGAGATCTGAGTTCGTTCTTCGTCCATGGAACTACTCCAAAGGAATAGAGTAGTACCGGGACGGCAAGCATGTTCGTTGCAGATACTTTGTTACTCGCCGACAGTTCGGAAGACCAAATCTGTCGGATGAGATGTTTGTATCTGCTTCGGAGAGTATCCTTTATAGATGTCACATCCTGAATGCGGCTCTGTGGCACGCCCAGGTATGTATAAGTCTCTCTAGCGCAAACATGTCGTATGGCACTTCTATCAACGAGCTCAGGATCATCAGGGATGCCATTAAGTTTTCCTCTCTTCAAATAAACCTGGGCGCATTTGTCTAGCCCAAATTCCATTCCAATTTCCTTAGTATATCGTTCGAAAATCCCAAGAGCTAGATGCAGTTGCTTTCTGTTTTTAGCATAGATCTTAAGATCTTCCATATAAAATACATGAGTGACCTTGTACTTTCGATCTGCAGGTTTGCCGCACAAGTATCCGTCGGAATGGCGCAGTGCTAGAGATAGTGGCAATAATGTAAGGCAAAAGAGGAGTGGGCTCATGGTATCGCCCTGAAAGAAACTCCAAAATACTTCGACCTCCTCTGGTTTGGGTGGGTGTTCGACGGTAACTGGAGGGTCTTGGAAGAGTCGAGATGGTTCAGAGAGAAACTGTTGATTTTCTCTGACCCATCTCTCCCTCCGCACTGGACTTCTCTTAGCGTCAGATAGTATCCGTATTCTCTCAACAATATGCTGCCTGATGGTCAGCAGCTTTGACTTGTTAAGTGTGTGATAACGGGTCCGGAATTCGCGCGCGAACTTTCGAACCTTGGCTTCATAGTAAGTTCCGCTTACATAGCCTCTTTTACGGAGTAGTTCAGCACGGTTTCGCAGACGTTGCTGCGAAAAGTGCGATAGCTCAGGGTGTTTCTCGCACCACAGAGCATGCAGCCGTGCCATGTAACCCCGTTCACGGGCCACACTCGCATCTTAGCAGTGTAGCAAGTCGTGATTCAATTGCTCCGTCCACCCAAAAGTCACGAGATCCCGCCGATCCATCGCATTGAATCCATTTTCATTGGTTCCCCCAGCTCTAGATTGGTCGGCATTGTTGGCCGACCCATTGTCGGGAGCCCTGCGCGTTCTGTTGTTTTGAACCGCACTTACTACAACTATGTTTGGTGTTGTCATTGTTGTTCCCACGAGAAACTAGGGAAAGGGGTTCGTCCATAATTGTAGAGCCCCGCATGCAAGGATAAGGCTGCGTACTCTGAGAGGTCACCCGGTATCCCAGAGTCACCGTTCTAGACACCTCACCCAGGTGCCATTCAGCTTTCGGCACGGTTTTCACACCTCCGCTTGGGGGTTAATTGGGGACCACCCCTGGACAATTGTCCGCGACTGCCCACTTATGTTTGTAACCCTAAGAACACGGAGCGACCCAAGGACAACCGTCCTCTGCATTTTTTCCGCTAGTGTTTTAGCATATTGTTAACACGCAGGGATGGTTTTTACGCCATTAGCAAGTGAAAGCTTGGCACCTCCAAGAGCGCCGATGATAAGGACAATTAGTTTAACAGAATATTCCGGGTACAATCGTTGCAACTGCTTTATAAGTTCTCGATACCTCTCTTTCTTTTCATTCTCCTTGGTTATGATGTTTTTGTCAGCTGGTGCCGAAAATTCAATAACGAACATGGTTCGCTTCTCGAAGTCAAG
>NC_046665.1:63413594-63415806 GCF_010883055.1 Belonocnema kinseyi
TCGATCCCCATCAGCGTTAAAAACTTTATTTGTAATGTAATGTTTAAAAATATAACATATGTATTATTTCTAAGCTGTGCCATTAACATGTATTGACAAAATACTCGCAGTCAATTATTATTTATTTTTCAATTACCTTTTCTGTTATATCTTAAGATTATGAAAATAGTGGGTATTAACATTAAACGAATAGTTTGAAAATTATGTTTTTGTAATTACAAATAATATTCGGACGATATGCAGTCGTATGATGATGAATGGCTGGTCTTTAAAACAATTAAATAATTTTTTATTATTTTTAATATAAACTTCGGCATTTTCGTACGCCAGCGGTTTGCCAGTACTGCCCCAGTACTGACAGTCAGTTATGCGCCAGTGCTGGCATGCCAATACCACCAAGCATTGCAAGCCAGTACTGACAAAGTACTGGCCCAATACAGCCAGCCAGTACTGGAACTCCGGCAGGCTGTACTGTGCCAGTAGTGGGCCGGTGCTGTATTTTTGCCTGGCAATCTATCATTATCTCAGACGAAAAAAACATCAACATCAACACCGGATCAAAAGCATCGATTTGAATTAAGTAGAAATTATTAAACAATATATTAACAGAGATTTAAAAACTGTATTTGAGACACTAATTGACAAATTGCCTAGGGCGCGCGATGGTTAAATCTCGCGATTCGCGCTCGATAATAGGTTACCTCGCGCTTCGCGCTCGAATATTTATTCTTTGCATTTGGAATGCTTGAAAAAAATCTTTATCAAAAAGATCTCTTTTAGATGGCAGTATTCACATGCGTCGTCATATTCTAAATTTCCTACTTAATTAAGTATAGTCAAAGATTAAATTTCTCAAAGCTCTGTAGGCTTTGAGGTACACAATCTCATCGTAACACTCGCGCTGCGCGCTCGTTTTCCGACACACCTTGTAAACAAATTGCTTTGGATTTTTTTTTCGTAACTAAATACATTATTGAGCGCGTAGCGGGAGAATAATAGTCGCGCGCCGCGCTCGATAAGAATAGGCCTGAGCAGCGAGCAGATTTTTTAATCAGTGTTGTGATAAACTTAATTGTGTCATTGAAGCAACTGTATTGAGTAGTGATTGAATAATTAATATAGTTGTTTGTTATAAATAATTTTGTGGAAAAGAACGGTATGCTTATGATTTGCACATAGGTTGGAAATCAATAAAGTGCAGTTATAATTGATACCAGTACAGTAATAAAATTAGATTTTATGCTTTCACGATGATTCATTTTGATAAAAAGAGATAGAGATATTTCGGGTTTCACTCGTGTAAAAAACTACGAATTGTTTGCCGAAGTTTCGTGAACATTGCAGTTCACATCTTCAGGGCTGACTTCTGCAGGCCGTGAAGATGTGAACTGCAATGTTCACGAAACGTCGGCAAACAATTCGTAGTTTTTTACACGAGTAATAAAATTATTATAAAAAAATTTAAATAAATAAGTTACAATTCAGGACTCGAATCAATCTTCGATTCGAATCGTTCTATTAGTTGTTCGATTTCTTAATCAGGTTCATCTTCAACTTTTTGCCATTTAGACTAAAATTTAATCATTACAACTTAACTAAGATTTAATCAAGAAGAAAAGGTTTTCGGCAAGAGTATTTCTCAATGAAGAAATAAATTTTAATTAAACGCCATAAAAATGTTTTTTGCTCACATTATTATTTGTTTTTTATTAACCATTATGAACATGAAAAACAATGAAGGCCAGCCTCTCAGCAAGAAATGGTTATTTATATCTAAAAATGGTAAGAATTTAGTTTTCGTCTACAAAAATATTTATAACAAACATACATATCAATTTACAATCAATATAGTTGGCTAAACATTACAATAAACCTTGTAGCAATAGTGATTGATTCATACCCAGTTTTGGAATCACTGTTAATTTATTGTCGAGTAATTCTTTCTTGTGAAAAATCTTGTGTTTTCCTTAGCAGTTTCGTGGCAACTCTGAAAGTGAGCGGTCTCTTATATACTCGGTTGGAGAAAAAGCAAAATAAAAAATTTTCAATTTGGTAAAAATGCACTTTCTTAAAATTGTGCTTCGATATGCAGTTACTGGGAAATCCGGAAACGTACTTAAAGATAAGAAATTCATAGCAATTCATTATAATTCCACGATAAAAGAAAGAAAACAAAGGAAATTTAAACCTACAAACTAAAAATAACGCCGCG
>NC_046665.1:63415906-63417058 GCF_010883055.1 Belonocnema kinseyi
GGGAGCCAATGAAAATGGATTCAATGCGATGGATCGGCGGGATCTCGTGACCTTTGGGTGGACGGAGCAACTGAATCACGACTTGCTAGACTGCTACGATGCAAGTGTGGCCCGTGAACGGGGTTACATGGCACGGCTGCATGCTCTGTGGTGCGAGAAACACCATGAGCTATCGCACTTTTCGCAGCAACGTCTGCGATACGCTGCTGAACTACTCCGTAAAAGGGGCTATGTAAGCGGAACGCCTACTATACCACAGCTAGAACAAGCCGGCAAAAAAGAAATAGAGGCGACACTAAGACCAACCGCGAGCAGGCATCCAATAGATGAAGAGCAACGCTTTACGACCCGGAGAAACATCAACACCAAGGTTTCTCTCAAGCCTCAAGATCTGGCTGAAATGGATGACGAGCTTCGTGGACATTTTTCCGGTGAATCCGACCTCTTGGCTATCAATTATTGTGTGTATAATGCAGCGAGAGCTTTGGCCGATGCGAACCGTAAAACAAAACCAACGGCTGATCATAAGACCAAAAGACGAATGAATCAACTTTCCGTAAAGATAGGCTGGGCAAGACAGTACGCGTCCCGCATTCAATGTGTGATTGACTGCATTACATCTGGCAAGAATTTTACCGCCAAGGTTCGAAAGTTCGCGCGCGAACTCCGGACCCCTTATCACACACTCAACAAGTCAAAGCTGCTGACCATCAGGCAGCATGTTGTTAAGGGAATACGGATACTATCTGACGCTAAGAGAAGTCTAGAGCGGAGGGAGAGGTGGGTCAGAGAAAATCAACAGTTTCTCTCTGACCCATATCGACTCTTCCAAGACCCTCCAGTTACTGTCGAACACCCACCCAAACCAGAGGAGGTCGAAGTATTTTGGAGAGAAGTCTACGACGTTCAGCATAGACTGGACGAAGACTCAGAAAATATAAATAGCTTCAAGGAGTTATGTGTTGCCCTCATCACACCTGATAAAGAATGCTCACCCATCCCTACCGAGGAGGTGAAAAAAGTATTAAGAGGGATGAAGAAATATTCCGCAAGGGACCAGATTGTATCAAAACCTTCTGGTGGAAGAAGTTTTCTTCAACCCATCAGCATTTGGCCCGTATTTTCACCTCATATTTGAAGTCGGAAGAGCCG
>NC_046665.1:63417158-63432334 GCF_010883055.1 Belonocnema kinseyi
CTGGGCTGCCTAATGAACTTGAAGCTTCATTTCCTTGATTCACATATTGATCAATTTCCTGAGAACAACGGGGACTTTAGTGAAGAGCAAGGAGAAAGGTTTAACCAAGACTTGAAGGAATTTGAATGCAGATTTCAAGGACGATGGGGTATAAATATGTTGGCAGATTACTGCTGCATGATGAAGAGAGAAACATCTTCAGAAAGAGGTCAAAAGCGTGTCAGAAATCCTTTACGCCGGTCATTTGTCGAGAAACGTGTGCGTAAGCGTAAAACACTTTAAAACTTTATTTAAAATATTTTTTTGGAAGACAAAAATAAAAATAGATATCGCCAATATCTAGTATCCAACATCTCACTATCCTAGTTGCGAAGTATTAGCGAAAATTCTACAAACTCAATTGATTAACCCATTAAAACTCTAAGGCACTTCTTAAAAGAAGCTAAAAATATTATAATGGATTTCAAGAATATCGCTATACATAGGTTCTAAGTCTTACTTTATGATCAAGGGTCGAAAAAAGTTCTATTCTTGTGATTCATGTAGTGGAAAACCTCCAGAACAGTATCCAAAACATCGATTTTTTGAAAAAAATATCAATTTATCACGTTTATTGTCCAACTACGCCGACTAGAAGTTGTTTTTTGAAAAAAATGAATTAATATTCGTGATCAGCGACCTCGAAAACCACCAGTAAAGTATTTTCAATGTTTATAAATCGGTTTAAAATCGTAAAACTTGATTTTAATGTCATTTTAATCAAATTTGAAGAAATTTTCATTTTTCGCGATTTTCTGCCTTTTCATCGCCGTACGGTGGGTTGAAATTTTTGTAAAAAAAATCAAAACATGGTTTTTGATGTATTTTTTCCCGTAGAATTCGATTCTGAAGTCAAAAAAATAAAATTTTTCTTTATTTTCTTTATTTAAAAAAAACATAAAGAAACCGTAAAAAATGAGGTTTTTCGAGCAAAACCCCATAAAAAAGTAGCTGGACCCTACTTTTTTATTGTAAATTCGGATTCAGCGTCGAAAAATACATAAGAATATATAGGTCTGGTCAATTGCACAGACCCTTTTGTTTTTTTTGTGGGCCTGTGTTATCGGAAAGCTTTCGATTCTACATCCCATAGACTTATCATCTGTCTTTTGGAAATCTTAAAGGTTCATCCTCAAATAGTTGCGTGCATAGAGAGATTGATGCCGCTTTGGAAAACTAGATTTACTATCTCATCTGGCAAAAATCGTGTGACAACTAACAAGGTCACGTTTCAGAGAGGTGTCTTTCAGGGCGACACCATGAGCCCACTCCTCTTTTGCCTTACATTATTGCCACTATCTCTAGCACTGCGCCATTCCGATGGGTACTTGTGCGGCAAACCTGCAGATCGAAAGTACAATGTCACTCATGTATTTTACATGGCGAATCTTAAGATCTATGCTAAAAACAGGGAGCAACTGCATCTAGCTCTGAGGATTGTCGAACGATATACTAAGGTAATTGGAATGGAATTTGGGTTAGACAAATGCGTTAAGGTTTATTTGAAGCGAGGAAAACTTAATGGCATCTCTGAAGATCCTGAGCTCGTTGATATAAGCGCCATACGACATCTTTGCGCTCGAGAGACTTATACATACCTGGGCGTGCCACAGTGCCGCATTCAGGATGTGACGTCTATAAAGGATACTCTCCGAAGCAGATACAAACGTCTCATCCGACAGATTTGGTGTTCCGAACTGTCGGCGAGGAACCAAGTATCTGCAACGAACATGCTTGCCGTCCCAGTACTACTCTATTCATTTGGAGTAGTTCCATGGACGAAGAACGAGCTCAGATCTCTTAATATCGGGACAAGAAGGGTTATGCACATGAACAAAAGCATGCATCTTAAGTCTTCCGTTCCGCGACTGTACATCTCACGCCTTCAAGGAGGTCGCGGAATATTGAGTCTTGAATGTCTTCACAGCAGGATTATTCTGGGTACAGCACATAGAGTTGTAAATGGTAGAGACCCTGTTCTTAAAATGGTCAGGAATCACGAAGAAGTGGGCAAAGGAGCATTTTTATACAAAGCAGCGGAGGAGGCTGCTGAAACAGTCGGATTTGACTTCAGTATTAGGGGTGAGCAAAATGCATCAAATCTAATCTATCTCGAGTACTCACTCCTGAAAGCCCGGATTAAGAAAGCACAAGAGAAAAACTTTCGTGAACAGCTCCTCGATAAGAGGATGCACGGTATCTTCCACAGAAATGTGAAAGATCAGTCAATGTCTTGTGAGCTAACGTTTGCTTTCCTTAAATCGCCCGGATTGAAGTCTGGTACAGAGGGTTTCATTTTTGCATGCCAAGACGGTGTCATTTCCACATTAACATACCGTCGCCACATTTTGAGCCTAGACATTCCCGATGATAGCTGCAGGGCGTGCCATGCACACCCCGAGCATTTAGCTCGCATACGATCTAGTTGTCCAACACACGCGGAAACGACCTACATTCAAAGGCACAATGCGGCACTAAGAGTGCTTTATAACCATCTCTGTCACTCCTACGGCATTCACCTTAATATCGCTCCTCTAAATGCTCCTAGGGAAATTGGGTCAATTGTCGAGAATGGGAAGTGCCGCATATACTGGAACTTTATATTCTGGACAATTTTTTCTGTTGCTCACTCGAGGCCTGACATGGTTCTTCTTGACTTCGAGAAGCGAACCATGTTCATTATCGAATTTTCGGCACCAGGTGACAAAAACATTATAGCCAAGGTGAATGAAAAGAAAGAGATGTATCGAAACCTTATAAGGGAGTTGCAACGGTTGTACCCGGAATATTCTGTTAAACTGATCGTCCTTATCATCGGCGCTCTTGGAGGTGCCAAGCTTTCAATTGCTAATAGCCTAAAAAGCATCCCTGCGTGTCAACAATAGGCTAGAACACTTGCAGGAAAAATGCAGATGGCGGTTGTCCTTGGGTCACTCCGTGTTCTTAGGGTGCACGAGGCTTTTGCTGGGTCGTCGTTTTGATTCCTTTACAGACTGTAACCACCTATCTCACGGCTCTGAGACGTGGTTGTGGCTGAAATTTTACCGCGATTTCGCTGGAAGCGGGTGCAATTTTTTAGATTAGCACCCGCTTCCGGCAAAATCCTGCGGTTGTCCTTATGACAAATTTTTGATTACATATATATATATATATATATGAATTTATGTGTTTTCGTAGAACCTTAAACAGGACGAAATTTAACGACTCTCGGATATGACGTAGTCGTAAGTCGACCCTTACATTATCTTGTGTTTTCCTTAGCAGTTTCGTGGCAACTCTGAAAGAGAGCGGTCTCTTATATACTCGGTTGGAGAAAAAGCGACGAATGGAGACTGAGTGTTTGGAATGCTAGGGTAGTAAATGATCTCGAGGTAAAATAATTGCGTGAAACCATGGACGTGAAGAAACTAGATATTTTATGTGTGCCCGAAACAAAGAAAAAGGGATGCGAAACTAAAGACATAAAAAACGGCATGTTGAAAGGCAGATTTGAAATATGGTCAGGAGTAGACTGTGAATCACATGGTTAACAAGAAGTAGGTCTGATTTTGAATGAAAGAGCAAAGCAGCATGTCGGAGACCATGGCTTCGTGTCTCCCAGACTGCTGTGGGCTAGAATTATAGTAGGAATCAGAAGACTATTTATTATAGCATGCTACGCGCCGGTTGACAGTGATCCTAGAGAAGTGAAAGACGCCTTCTGAGACACTTTAAATGACACAATAAACATCTGCGAACATGGGGAAAGAATAATTCTACTAGGAGACATGAACGGTTGGGTGGGCATCCAAAACCAGGATACAGAAAGAGTATTAGGTAATTTTGGGGATCCAAGAACAAACTACAACGGAGATAAACTAGTTGGTCTATGCTTAGAAAGGGGTCTGTTTATTACAAATACTTGATTTAGGCACAAAATGATCCACATGTACACCTGGTCTAAAGGAAATAGCCTCAGTATAATTGACTTTGTGGTTGCGGATGAAAGACTTAGAGAGTTAGTCAAAGATACAAGAGTCAAGAGGGGTCCTGAATGCAATACTGATCATTACCTTCTGATCTCAAAAATTAACTTAGGTCGGGATTGGAGAAAAAAGAGACCCAAGAAAGCAAAATAAACGCGAATGAAAATTGAGAACCTACAGAAACCGGATGTGCGAATAGATTTCCAAAATAAGATAATCGAAAGCATAGATAGGGCAACATGGGAGGACCGTATAAAAAACAAAGATTTAGAGGGCGCCTGGAAAATGTTACGGGATATCCTTGTTAGATGTACGATCAAAGTGTGTGGTACCGCAGTTGTAGGAAGAATTTCTGGTGATGCGTGGTGGAATAATGAAACTCAGGCTGCCCAAAAAGCAAAAAGTGAAGCATACAAGAGAACTTTGAACATCGCAGGTCTTAGCAGTGAGGAAAGAAGTAGACGTAGAAGTGATTATAGACGCGAAAACAGGATACTTAAACGATTAGTTAAAGAAAGTAAAGATACAATTGGAGCAGAAGAAGAGATAAAAATACAAAACGACTTTGAAGGAAGCAGGAAACTACGTTATAAAAAAATGAAAGGAAACAAAAGTACAGAAATTGTCAACATGAAAAATAGTAGGGGGGAATGGTATATGATGCAGAGGGAATACTAAAGGCTTTCAAAGACTATTTTAGGAGACAATTCGGAGATGAAGCTATAGGACACCACAACTGCGATGTTGAACACGATGCGATGGAAAACTCAATTGAAAAAGTCTGCGTCACTGATATTAGGGATATAATTAAGAACTTGAAAAACGGTAAGGCTGCCGGGGTAGACGGCATTAACGCTGAAATGCTTAAACACGGTGGCGCGTGCATACCACATAGACTCGGCGAATTGATAAATTTATGTTTCGAGATGGGAGACGTCCCAGAGGATTGGAAAGAAGCGATTATCGTACCAATATACAAGAGTAAGGGAGATAAAAGCGAGTGCAATCATTACAGAAGGATTAGCTTATTAAGCACAGTAAATAAAATGTATTCAAAAATACTTATTCGTAGGGTAATGAAAATAACAAAAGCAAAGATTTGGGAAGTCCAAAGTTGGTTTATGCCAGGAAGGTCATATACGGATCAAATATTTAGTTTAAGGAAAATAACAGAAAAAAGTTTGAGAGTAGGAAAAAAAGTTTTCTGTGCATTTGTTGACATAGAAAAAGCTTTTGACAAGGTAGATAGAAATAAACTTTGGGAAGTCCTGAAAGAGTATGGAGTCAATGGATGGATCCTACAAGCTATAAAAACAACATATAAAGGTACCAAAGCGAGTGTAAGAATCAATGGGAAACTGAGTGACTGTTTCGATGATAAGGTTGTTATGGCAGAATCTATCGAAGACCTATAGAGAATGTTGAATAAACTAGATGCAAGCATGAAGAGCATGGGCCTCCAAATTAACGCAAATAAAACAAAAACTATGGTGTTCGAAGGAAAGAGTAGGAAAACACTATGCAATATTTTATTAAATGATGAGAGAATTGAACAAGTTGATAAGTTCGTATACCTTGGTAGCTTATTTACCAGGGACGGGAAGATAGATGAGGAATTAGATAGACGAATAAATGAAGGTAAGAAGATTATTGCTAGAGCAGGTCCCCTTATCAGAAGTAAAAATATATCAAATAAAGCTAAAATGGCAATACATAATTCTATATTTGTACCGACTGTACTATACGGTAGCGAGGCATGGACTTATCAAGAAAAAGATAAGAGTAAAATTAACGCAATTGACATGAGATTCATGTGTATAATATGCGGGAAAACCCTGATTGAAAAAGTAAGTAACGAGATAATTCTGAAAGAATGTGGTGCTGAAGAGACGCTAGTAGACACATGGGAAAGAAATCGGTTAAGATGGTTCGGACATGTTGAGAGAATGCCAAATGAACGACTAACGAAACAAGTGTGTCAAGGTAAAGTAAATGGCAGAGTGCCCAGAGGTAGACCGCGGAAAGAATGGTTAGAATGTGTGAATGAAACCCTACTTAGAAGAGACAGAAGAAGTCACAGAAATACGAGAGCCTGCATGAAAAAATGCATTGACATAAAAGAAGCCAGAGAAGTCTGCCAGGACAGGAAAGTATGGCGGCAAATAGTTCATAATAATAATAATAATAATAATAATAATAATAATAATAATAATTTGAGTAAAAAATGTTTCTTTTATATACATATAAAAACCATGAGTCTTAGTTTTCGGTTAAAAAATTAATGATAAAAATCACATACATTATTTTTTAATAAATTACGTTCTTCAATGATAGCAAGAAATGTAACTACGGCAGTAATAAAATAAATATAATTTTATTTTTGAAGGAAACGGCGGATCGGTACATTGGTTTAATGAAATTGATATTAACCATCTATGTATATTACTTATGTTTGATAAGGTTTAAAGTATATGTATATCTTTATAGACAACTATGAATCAATTTTGGTCAGAAAAATAAAATTAGATATGATAAGGACTCACTTGTTGAGAATTTGTATGTAGAATTGACTGGGAAAACAGTAAATGTTAACTACGATTAATTTTTTCATTACAAACTGTGATTTTATGAGAAAAGAGCGCTAGTTAGGACTTGCTCATAAAATTTATCAATAATCTGCATCTAGCTCTGGGGATTGTCGAACGATATACTAAGGAAATTGGAATGGAATTTGGGTTACACAAATGCGCCAAGGTTTATTTGAAGTGAGCAAAACCTAATTGAATCCCTGAATATCCTGAGCTCGTTGATCGAAGCGCCATACGACACCTTTGCGCTGGAGAGACATATACATACCTGGGCGTGCCACAGAGCCGCATTCAGGATGTGCCATCTATAAAGGATACTCTCCGCAGGAGATACTAACGTCTCATCCAACAGATTTGGTCTTCCGAACTATCGGCGAGGAAGAAAGTATCTGCAACGAACATTCTTGCCGTCTTGGTACTACTTTATTCATTTGCAGTAGTTCCATGGACGAATAACGAGCTCTGATCCCTTGATATCTGGACAAGAAAGGTTATGCACATGAACAAAAGCATGCATCTTAAGTCTTCCGTTCCGCGACTGTACATCTCACGCCGTGAAGGTGGTCGCGGAATATTGAGTATTGAATGTCTTCACAACAGGATTATTCTGGGTACTGCATATAGAGTTGCATATGGAAGAGACCCTCTTCTTAAAATGGTCAGGAATCACGAAAAAGTGGGCAAAGGAGCGTTTCTGTACAAAGCAGCGGAGGAGGCTGCTGAAACACTCGGACTTGACTTCAGTATTAGGTGTGAGCAAAATGAATCAAATCTTATCTATCTCGAGTACTCACTCCTGAAAGCCCGGATTAAGAAATCACAAGAGGAAAACATTCGTGAACAGCTCCTCGATAAGAAGATACACGGTATCTTCCACAGAAATGTAAACGATCAGTCAATGTCTTGTGAGTTAACGTTTGCTTTCCTTAAATCGCCCGGATTGAAGTCTGGTACGAAGGGTTTTATTTTTGCATGCCAAGACGGTGTCATTTCCACCTTAACATACCATCGCCACATTTTGAGCCAAGACATTCCCGATGATAGCTGCAGGGCGTGTCATGCACACTCCGAGCATTTAGCTCACATACTATCTAGTTGTCCAACTCACGCGGGAACGACCAACATTCAAAGGCACAAGGCGGCACTAAGAGTGCTTTATTACAATCTCTGTCACTCTTACGGTATTACCCTTAATATCGCTCCTCTAAATGCGCCTCGGTATATGGAGTCAATTGTCGGAATATTTTTTTAAACTAATCGTCCTTACCATCGGTGTTCTTGCAGGTGCCAACCTTTCATTGGCTAATAGCTTGAAAAGCATCCCTGCGTGTCGACACGAATTTAAAATTTATTGAAATTATATTTAATTTTAAATTTGTAAATAATTTTAAAATATGAAATCTGAATGTAATGTTATTATAAAAATTATGAGCATGTACAATAGGGTGCCTCAAAAAGACTTTATTTTTTAGAGGACAACGATCCCCCCAATTTTATTCCAAATCCGAAAAAAGAAATTCCATATTTTTTTATTTTTCGATTTTAACAGGTGCCGGTTTTGACTTGAAGTTTCCCATGTAAAATGCATGGGGAAAATCACTTTTTTGAGATTTTGGAATAATTTTCGAAGGGTTACAAAAATTGTGACGGGAAAGTATGGGGGCCTGTAGAGAATTATCCAACGAAGAATTTCATGTATCATATATATGTGTTTGACACCCCTAACACACCCCCTCGAGTACCTGATATCTACCTTAAAACGAAAAATGTGAATTCTTAATGAAATCGACATTTTAAGCAGTGAATTATGGTCTTTTTTTACTCAAAATTATTATTATTGTTCTAATGGAATATTTATTATCACTCGTTAATGAATTTTCAATTATTTAAACTTACTTACGACCGTGAGATAGGTGGTTGCAGTCTGTAAAGAAATCAATACGAAGATCCAGCAAAAGCCTCGTGCACCCTAAGAACACGGAGCGACCCGAGGGCAACCGCCTTCTGCATTTTTCCCGGAAGTGTCTTAGCATATTGATGACACGCACGGATGCTGTTTAGGCCATTAGCAAGTGAAAGCTTGGCACCTCCAAGAGCGGCGATGGTAAGGAAAATTAGTTTAACAGAATATTCCGGGTACAATCGTTGCAACTCCCTTATAAGGTCTCGATACCTCTCTTTCTTTTTATTCTCCTTGGTTATGATGTTTTTGTCAGCTGGTGCCGAATATTCGATAACGAACATGGTTCGCTTCTCGAAGTCAAGAAGAACCATGTCAAGCCTCGAGTGAACAACAGAAACAATTGTCAAGAATATAAAGTTCCAGTATATGCGGCACTTCCCATTCTCGACAATTGACTCAATTTCCCTAGGAGCATTTAGAGGAGCGATATTAAGGTTAATACCGCAAGAGTGACAGAGATGGTAATAAAGCCATTTTAAGAATAGGGTCTCTTCCGTTTGCAACTCTATGTGCTGTACCCAGAATAATCATGTTATGAAAACATTCAAAACTCAATATTCCGCGACCACCTTGATGGCGTGAGATGTACAGTCGCGGAACGGAAGACTTAAGATGCTTGCTTTTGTTTATGTGCATAACCTTTCTTGTCCCGATATCAAGGGATCTGAGCTTCGTCCATGGAACTACTCCAAATGAATAGAATACTACCGGGACGGCAAGAATGTTCGTTGCAGATACTTTGTTCCTTGCCGAAAGTTCGGAAGACCAAATCTGTCGGATGAGACGTTTGTATCTGCTTCAGAGAGTATCCTTTATAGATGCAACATCCTGAATCCGGCTCTGTAGCACGCCCAGGTATGTATAAGTCTCTCCAGCGCAAAGGTGTCGTATGGCGCTTCTATCAACGAGCTCAGGATCTTCAGGGATGCCATTAAGTTTTCCTCGCTTCAAAAAAACCATGGCGCATTTGTCTGACCCAAATTCCATTCCAATTCACGCTTGTCACGCTTGTAGAATGCTGCATCTTTACAGACACATCTATCGATGAGCGGAATAGTTCTTCATCCCTCTTAATACTTTTTTCACCTCCTCGGTAGTGATGGGTGGGAATTCTTTCACTGTTTCTTGCTTGTTCTAGCTGTGGTAGAGTAGGCGTTCTGCTTACATAGCCCCTTTTACGAGTTTTTATATATAGGATAAGATGAAAGTGTTTCGAATTATATTGGCCAATAAAATACGTTTTTAAGCGTCACACACAAGACGAAAAGTATTATTATTTCTCAAATTTTACTTCAATAACCATGTAATTTTTTCAATTTCTGAAATATTAAGTTTTTTCTCCTTTCAGTTATTATTTTAGTTTATAATTTACCACATGTCTTATTTCTTCACTGACTACAATTTTTTTTGAAAAACTCAACATTACTTGCGAATTGTGAATTTTGTTTTTTACAGAGCAACAATATAGGCAAACATAAAGTTTTATAATTGGCCATTTCACCTCTGTGAATTTTTATTTTAAGGAAAAATACAGAAAGCCGGAATTACTGCAGCTGCAGACGTAGAATAGAAATTACGTTATTAATATCATTATTCAACTTAATAATTATTGATAAATTTTATGAACAAGTCATAACTGGAGCTCTTTTCTCATAAAATCACAGTTTGTAATAAACAAATTAATCGTAGTTAACATTTACTGTTTTCCCAATCAATTTTACATACAAATTCTCAACAAGTGAGTCCTTATCATATCTAGTTTTATTTTTCTGACCAAAATTGATTCATAGTTGTCTATAAAGATATTTATATACTTTAAACCTTATCAAATATAAGTAATATGCATAGATGGTTAATATCAATTTCATTAAATTAATGTACCGATCCGCCGTTTTCTCTAAAAACAAAATTATATTTATTTAATTATTGTCGTTGTTACATTTCTTGCTATCATTGAAGAACGTAATTTATTAAAAAATAATGTATGTGATTTTTATCATTAATTTTTTAACCGAAAACTGAGACTCATCGTTTTTATATGTATATAAAAGAAACATTTTTTACTAAAATTACCCGACAATAAATCAACAGTGATTCCAAAACTGGGTATGAATCAATCATTATTGCTACAAGGTTTATTGTAATGTTTAGCTAACTATATTGATTGCTAATTGATATGTATGTTTGTTATAAATATTTTTGTAGACGAAAACTCAATTCTTACCATTTTTAGATACAAATGGCCATTTCTTGCTAAGAGGCTGGCCTTCATTGTTTTTCATGTTGGTAATGGTTAATAAAAAACAAATAATAATGTGAGCAAAAAAAAATTGTTATGACGTTTAATTAAAATTTCTCTAAATTCTTTATTGAGAAATACTCTTGCCGAAAACCTTTTCTTCTTGATTAAATCTTAGGTAAGTGGTAATGATTAAATTTAAGTCTAAATGGGAAAAAGTTGAAGATGAACCTGATTAAGAAATCGAACAACTAATAGAACGATTCGAATCGAAGATTGATTCGAGTCCTGAATTGTAACTTATTCATTTAAAGTTTTTTATAATAATTTTATTACTGTACTGGTATCAATTGTAAGTGCACTTTATTGATCTCCAACCTATGTGCAAATCATAAGCATACCGTTATTTTCCACAAAATTATTTATAAAAAAAACAACTATATTAATTATTCAATTACTACTCAATACAGTTGGTTCAATGACACAATTAAGTTTATCACAACAATGATTAAAAAATCCGCTCGCTGCTCAGGCGTATTCTAATCGAGCGCGGCGCGCGAGTATTATTCTCCCGCTTCGCGCTCAATAATGTATTTAGTTCGTGTTACGCGCTCAGTCTTTGTATTTCTTCCACATTTAAAACTAGGATTTTAAAAATTAAAAGTTAGAGCATCGACAACTGTGATTTGGTGAGAGAATTTTCTATTGTTAAAGCTCTTTCAGCTTTACCGAACACATTCTCATCGCGTGTCTCGTAATTTGCACTCGAATTTGCTAAAACCGTGAAATTCTCTACATTATATTCAACAGATTTATATCAAATGTATTTTATTCTCATTTTTTGTTTCGTCTTCCGGGTCGTTTTTCCAAAATAATTTTGTCTTAAACTTAGTATTTATAAATAAAAGAAAATCTAATCGTTAGATGATCAACTTCTGTCTTCATTTTTTCATAGCTTGTGTAGTTTTTCTAAAGATTTCAATTAATTTTTTATGGTTAAAACTAAAACTACGCGTTTCATCAAGAAATAATTTATAATAAATATTTAGCTCTTTTTGGGTAAACAACTTTTATCAAATTAATTTTTCCATAGCTTGACTTGTTCGTCCAAGAATGAAATTTTTTAAATTAAATGTTGTTTTTTACGAGTGAAACAAAAAATACGTGTCTTATAAAAATTGATCCATTACAAAATGGCAGGTATTTTTTGGATTAATAATTTTACACATGCGGAAAAACCTATTTTTCGGGTTCAGAGGGTCTCAAAACGTAGACATTTGACCAAAACCGAAGTGGTGAAATTTCATACACATCTAATACCTTATTTGATAAGAATATAAAAAAGAACTTTTGTACATTCTCATCATTTATGATTGAGAAAGTATTAGAATTGTTGGAAATTTGACATCACACTTTTTGAACGGATCTCTACGTTTCGAAAACCCCTGAATCCGAAAATCAGGTTTTTACGATGGATGTAGGATATGAAAAAAGATGAATTCACAAAAATGGTTAGACCAAAAAAGATCTACAACTTCGTTAAGAATCACTTCTTGATAGGACGCGTACCTTTTGTTTTATTCGTGGAAAATAACATTGAAAAAAAAAATAATGTAAAAAGAAATGTGTGGAAAAACGACGAAAGTTACGAAAAAAAAATCCAACAACATCTGTTTACAAATGTCTGTCGGAAAACGAGCGCGCAGCGCGAGTGTTACGATGAGAATGTGTACCTCAAAGCCTACAGAGCTTTGAGAAACTTAATCTTTGACTATACTTAATTAAGTAGACAATTCGGAATATGAAGATGCATGTGAATACTGCCATCTAAAAGAGATAATGAGTCTGAGATAATGATAGATTCCCAGGTAGAAATACACCACCGGTCTAAAGTATGTCAATTTCTTTTAACAGCACTACTACAAGTCAATCATTTCTGTGAAAAATACAACTTTTTTCCTATTATAAAAATGACAAATATTAGTTCTTGTTTTGAAAAATCTTGAAAGCAATCACATACATTTTTCTTTAAATTTCGTTGGTTATTTATTTGAAGAAATGCTATTATTGTCCCAGTGTGACAAGTTGTTTTCAACTTTTTTGAAAGTGATGAGGAGGATGAATAAAAAATAAAAAAGGGTAAGGCTATTTCTATTTTTTGAAAAACGAAACACAAAGTATTCAGAAGTGATAAGTAATATATGTTTAAGCTGCACTTAATCTTCTTTTTTGCTGGAAAACAAGGAGTTTGCTTAGTCTAAAAGCTTACAATTAAAAGTTTGCTAAAAGCTTTTGTCGCATTAAATCGTTATGTCCAATAAAATAGGGTTTTTCTTATTTCAAGTAAAAACAAAAAATAAAATACAATAATAGCGAGAACAGTAAGGAAAAATTAAATGTTATTTTCTCGAAGTACAAATCCGCTCCATGTTCAAAATGTATGGTATATATTGACTTTAAATTAGCTATCACTCCTTAAAATTTTAACAAAAACAAAATTAGTTATTTTGAGAAAATATGATGTTTTAATTTTTTTTAACAGAAATCGCTTCACATTTCTTATTTTTTCTGAAGGTTAATCATCGGTTTCTAAAGTGTAAAGGAAACTAGTACTACTAGTACATTTCACTTAAACTCTAGATGTGTAAAATAACCGTCGGTCATTTTTTGCGTCGTGCAAAATTTTTATTGTCTTAGTCAATTTTCTTTTAAATAGCCATGGCATTTTCAAAATAAGACTTACCAAGAATGTTGAGTAAACTAGATGCAAGCATGAAGAGCATGGGCCTCAAAATTAACGCAAATAAAACAAAAACTATGGTGTTCGAAGGAAAGAGTTAGAAAACACTATGCATTATTTTATTAAATGATGAGAGAATTGAACAAGTTAATAAGTTCGTATACCTTGGTAGCTTATTTACTAGGGACAGAAAGATGAGAAATTAGATAGACGAATACATGAAGGTAAGAAGGTTATTGCTAGAGCAGGCCCCCTTATCAGAAGTAAAAATATATCAAATAAAGCTAAAATGGCAATACATAATTCTATATTTGTACCGACTGTTCTATACGGTAGCGAGAAATGGACTTATCAAGAAAAATATAAGATTAAAACTAACGCAATTGACATGAGATTAATGCGCATAATATGCGGGAAAACTCTGATGGACAAAGTAAGTAACGAGATAATTCTAAAAAAAATTGGTGCAAAAGAGACGCTAGTAGACACATGGGAAAGAAATCGGTTAAGATGGTTCAAGCATGTTGAGGGAATGCCAAATGAACGACTAGCGAAATACGTCATATCAACTTCAAGTAAATGGCCGCGTGCCCAGAGGTAGACCGCGAAAAGAATGGTTAGAATGTGTGAATGAGATCCTAGTTAGAAGAGTCATAAGAAGTCACAAAAACACGAGAGCCTGCATGAAAAAATGCATGGACATAAAAGAAGCTAGAAAAGTATTGCAGGACTGGAAAGTATGGCGGCAAATAGTTAATAAAAAGAGTGCCAGTAGAGTGAATGACGCCTGAAATTAAAGACCTTGACCACTAATGGACCCAAGTGGGGTACCTTACATAACGACTTTGTGAGGATCTTCACTTTGGGTGATTGCTAAAGAGATTGATCAGCAACCTGGGTTGGAGCATTGTTGTGGAAAGAACGTGTTATTTACATAAATAACACGAGAATTCTGGATCAATCTGATACTTCTCTATCCCTTCCCCACATTATCCTTTTAAGAAACCTTCCTTTAACATTTTTTAAAGCAATATTTTGCGACTTTCATTTTCGACGTGCACATAACAAAAACAAACCATCGGCTCAGTAAAGATGTTTGAGAATCACAGACACATGAGCTGTGATTGGTGGAAAATCCGACTCCTTTGGACGTCAAAGGAGCCCTTCAATCGACATCGTGATAGAAAATTCATATTTCAATATTAAATTAAGAATAGTAAATAATATGTAAACAATTTTTTATGGGCGTTATCAAAATTAAAATTTTATATACTATAAGATCTATTTATGGGAAAAATGATGTCTGACTTTGGAAACAACTCTATTATATAATTTTGTATGGTGCTTCCGATATTGTGACATGAGTATTTGAATTCAATTTTCTGAATTGTGTGTACACATGTTTTAATTTTTTTAACTTAGTTAGAAAGCTTATTAATGTATTAAATCTAGAGAAATTTAGTTTCAAATTGGAATGAGAATATAATGTTAACATTATTTGAAAGTTTTCATGAAAATAATTGTTTCATGTTTTTTTTATTTTGGGAACTGATTGATTCATTATCAACTGATTCTACTGAAAGTTACTTTTTCTGGAATTAGTTTAAAAGTTTAAGATTAAATAAAAATTTTATAAATAAAA
>NC_046665.1:63432434-63459937 GCF_010883055.1 Belonocnema kinseyi
AAGTTATTTGAATGCCTTATAAACAAATATATTTTAATGATTTTTCTTTTGTAAAATGGTCCATTCATTATTAGCTAATTAACGTTTTCTGATTATTAAAGTAAATAAAGATTAGAACTTAGTTCCTGAAATTGAAGTGACATAATTTAATTATTGACTTAAAGGTTCTATACTGGAATATTGAACATAATCTAAATATTAAAAGTTAATTTATATTTGCAATTATATTATGTCAATTGGATAATTTTTCAAACGATTCTGATGTACTGAAATGTGTATTTGAATTCGATTTTTCAACTCATATGGAAATACATTTGATTTTTTTCTGAAATTAGTATCAAAAGTTACCAATAAAACACATTTGTAAAAATGAATATGATATTAAAAGAAAATGTAGAGTACAAAATAAAAGTGATTATTTAATGCTTTTTAGGTTATCATTTATAAAAAAATCAATTGATTGTTAGATGACTAATTTGTTGACATCATCGAATGAGAACAATGAAAGCGTCTTAATAATTTCGAAAGATTTTGAGATTAAATTTTTTTAAACAGTTATGGGAAAATTTTGAGCAGTTAATATTTCATTTTGAAATAATAATAAATTTTTTTAAAGTTTCATAACTGTTTTAAAAAAATTTATAAACGAATTTAAGACAATTATTTCCATTTTCCAGGACTTTACGTAAATTTAGGTAGACTCAATTTTTTAGGGCGTCAAGAGACGGAAAAATATATAGTTTAGATGCATGGGAAAATTTCAAACAATTTTTCACTAATGATTTCTAAGAGCTCATTACAAAAGATTAAAAAACGTTTCAAATTATTTCATAAAGTTTAAACAAAAGGGTTTGAAAGTTTTAAAATCAACATCGTACCATAATATATAATTTTAGAACAAAACTTAGTAAATTTAAGAGATATGTAGAAGTTTTGAAACGATTAAAAATTAATGAAAATTTATAAGATATTTGAGGACTTTGTTAAAAATTCAGGATGATGACACAAATTCCTTAAGTAAAAAAAAAAATTTCAATCGATTTTTTAATTTGAAAAATGAGCTTTAGGAGAAAATTCAAAAAGATTTTGAAACATCAAATATTTTCTTAAATTTCGAGAAAGAGTAGAAGATTTTAAAGCAAAATTTTTCAATTTAGTAACATAGAAAAACAAAAAATAAATTAATTTATAATATTCTATAAAGATTGCGAAGATTTAAGGAGCATAAAAAAGATTTTTAAGCTGCAGAAGATTTAAAAAAATGCAGATTTATGTGAAAGTTTTTAAATAAGAAGAAAACCAGGCGTTAAAAACGCAAAATCTGGACACTAATTTTTTTCGAATTAAAAATTGTGAACAAAATGTGTGGAAAACTGAAAACCTATATGGTAAAGTATCACATGTTCTTAATTAAAATAACTCTGATAGGTCTCAAGTGAAGAAATAAATTTTAGTCAATTTCGTAGGAAAATTAGGAATGTTTTGAGGCAGCGTTTTACATTTTAAATAACTTTTTAAAATTTGAGGAAAAATTCCAGTCAGATCAAAATATTTTTAAGAATTTAAGAGGCATTCCCGTGACTCGCGTCAGAACCACGTCGGGTCGGGTTAGGGTAAACAAGATTATGTCAAGTTTTCTGTTATCGTCGTAATATTGTTTTTCTTTCATAGAACTTAAAATGCCAAAAGCAAACGGTAGATTGCGAGTTCGGAATCAGAGAATTGTCGGTGAGATTTCTTATACCCGTAATGAAGGCAAAGGTGAGCTTTAATTCGCTAGAATCAACACCACCATTTATTTCTAGCTTCTGAAGATTTCCAGCAATGTATTCGAGAAAGCGTCGTCATTTTGAGCGCATTTACTATTTATGTGAATAAAAAAATGTTTTCCAGCTTTTTAGAATTTTGTATTTTGTTGCTGATATTCCAAAAATAGAGATTACCTTATATCAAATTTATGAATTTCCGGATTAGTAACATTATAGATTAAATGCTTTTTATATTTTCTCCCATATAACCTTACTTTTTAGATCTCATTCCACGTGCCACACGTGCATTAGAAAACCAAAAATCATTCCAAAAGAATGTTGAGAAGATTCAAAAATATGCATATTAAAAAGTAATTTGTGCGTGTGTGCAATAACTCTAAATTTGAACATTGTTTGTCAATGCATAATAGTTTTCTTCGAAATACAAATTCTTATTGATACAGTAAAGCAATACAAACAGATAATGTGATGTATAATATTGAAAATGAGATGTAATTTATAATTGTATATGATGTAGAATATTGAAAAATTGAGGTTTTGTAAAATGCAAAGTTGAAAAAATATTAATATAGAAACTTTAAAAATGTTACTAATTATAGAAATAAAATATTAAAGGGGCCATATCTGGGCCAGATCGGGTCCAGCGTTTCCTTTACGATCTGGCGCTAGACAGAATACCCTATCGGGCCCAAGTTGTTCCCGATCGGGGTCCGACCGGCATGGGTTGTATAGATATTTAATTTTAATTTTTTCTATTATTTTGTAAAATCCCGTAAAATATATTTTTTGTTGACGAATCTGAAATATTCAAAAATCTTTTATAATTTTCTTCAAATTCGTGAGAAATTTTTTTAAATTCTGAGCTTAACTTTTTACATTCTAAATGATTTTTCGAAATTTCAAGAAAAATTGGAATCATTTAAAAATATTTTTTAGGAATTCAAGAGGCCTTGCATAGATTAAAAATATTTTAAACCTTGAAAGCATTTCCGAAACTTTATGGAATATTGATAATTTCTTTTATGGAATATTGATTATTTCTATACTGCACTTCATCCTAAAAATCTTTTTTTATTTACAAAACGTCTATTAAATTTTTTAAACTAATAAAAAAATGTTACGTAACTGCAGTCAGGGTGTGGGAAGGTAAAATTGTTTAAAATAACGTTACATAATATGTGGATAAGAATATAGGTGTTCAGAAAATTTTAACACATAAATTTTTCTTACAAAAATGAGTAAATGATAAAAAGGAGCCTAAAAGTGAGCGCGCGCGTGCGCGCGCACATAATAGTCTAGTATACTTAAAATTCACGTTACGAAGTTGAATGGCAATTTCAGCGAATTTGATAAAATACATACATTGCTGAAGAGTTGATTAACCAAATCGAATTTTTATTTTAGGAAAAGCATAGACTGGATATATTAAATATGTAATATGCACAAAAACCACCATTAATTATCCCTGTTTCTATCACGATTGTACACGTGGCGACCCACTGCACTGTTGCAAAATTGGCGGAAATGAGTAAAAAGGGCCTCGGATATCGCGTAAACGTACATATTCAAATGTGAGTTCCATACAGGTCAACGTACCACATTAGAATAATTGCACGTACTCGCCCGCACGTTCCATCTCAACCCATTTCAGTTTTGCGTAATTGCAATTCAGAATACCACATTAAAATCAAGATTATGCTTAAAATTAATTTTAAAAATTTATAAGATTACTGAAGGTTAATTAATTATTTTTTTTGGAACATAAAGTTTTGTCATTTAGAGAAAGTGCTGAATTTTCTTGAATTTTTGTAGAATACTTTTAAAAACACTCAAATGTTCTCGAATATTCTAGAGTAATGGGTTTAAATGGTCTTGAAGAAATTGGATTAATTTAGAGTGTATAATGTTTTACATAAAATGTTTTAAAATCTTATAAAATATATTGGAATATTTTAGATATAATTATTATATAATTCTCAAATGCTCTAAACTTCTTTACAATGTTTGAAAATATTCTAGAATGTTCTTTACTTCACTATAATGTTACGGAATGTTTTAAAAGTTCTAAAATGTTCAAGAATTAGTTTTTAAGTTTGATCTATAAAATTGCAAAATTTTCTAAAATATTCTGAAATGTTCTAGAATGTTTTAAAGTATGGAATCACCTTATAGTTTCTTTACTCGTGCTTATTATCTATTTAAAAACGTTCCTTTCACGAGTATTCAAATTTATGTAATATACTTTTTGCATGATTTTCTTATCACCCAGTATACATGCACATGCCCTTTCTTCTTTCTTGGAAGAAACTGGAAGTTCGTGATCTCAAGTCAATTTGAAAGTACACATTGAAGGTTTACTGTGGCGTAAATGAAACTTTATCGAAGACCTTGTACTTAAATTCTAAGTTTTTAGTGAATTCGAACATAGTTTCAAAGTTTACCCCCTTCTAATTAGAAACTCGATACTTCATAAATTTCAGCACACGCCCCACCCAATATTATAAATGAGGGGATCATATCCAGACCAAAGTCAATTCTTGCTTTCTTGTACCAAAAATAAAAATGTAATCCTTTCATAACCGATAATAAATACATAACTGAAGTTTGCAACGTTTATTAACGAAAATACAGATTTTTTAATATTTCTCAAATCAATTTTGTGGTGTTCCAATAATATTATGTTATGCAATATATGATTATCAATTGTATTAATTCATGATGGTGTCATATTTATTATCTGAATGAAATATGCTATATTTAGATTCAGAAAAATTCAGAGGAAAAAAGATTTTCCTCTTTAGATTCTGATTTTGAAATTTCGTTGGCTAATTAAAGGAATCAGTCATGTAAATTAAAGATCAAATATAATAATTTTCAATTTATTACTAATCTGCTGTTTTTTAAACATGCGGCTTCAAAAATGATACAATTTAGAACTTACAGTCTTGAAAATTACAATATGTCCAAACGAGAATCACAACGACAGATAATGACAGATAATGACAGATATCTGCAGTTTTTTTAATTAATTCTCATATCAAGATGCTTACTTCTATACTAAACACAGGACAATTTTACTGCTCAACAGCTGAGCGAGCGAGTGAGAGCGTATCCTCATCTTCAGCTACTTATACTGTTACATAATAATTAATTTCATGTCGTAACGCTTTTAATCGAATCGACTTCCGTTTTCTTTCACTTCTGTTCTACCTCAATTTTTTCGTTTTTCCACAGCCATCCCGTGCACACATTCCAGTATGGGTCTGATCGGGGCTAGTTCTGGCCGTTCTAAACTAAAACCTTATAATACAAAATTCATAGTATCAAACAGATCACGATATGAAAACATTGGAGTATTTAACACTAGAAACGAAAATTTGTTTACAACTTTTTTTGGAGAAAACGGAAAAAGTTGAAAGACGCAATATAACAGCTATCATTTGTATATGATAAACTATTAAAGTATTTTGCAATAGGTTTTTCGTTTCAATTTATAAATTCAAGTTGCTTTCAATTTCTATATTGAACTTAAATGTAAAAAGTTCTTTTGGAATAAGCGAATTATCATATTGCACTGGCTCTTTAAGTTATTTGTACAAAAGCGACTATACTACAATCAGAAGGTTGTATTAACATACCGATTATATGAAATCTCCTTAAAATACGTGAAAATAAATAGGTTAATGACGTCATTGTTGATCTACTTCGTTTTTACATTCAACAAATTAAATATTACTTTTGCTTCTTTTCTTATAAATGAATAGCCTCGCTTCGAAACTAGGTTTTATTTTAACATACTTGATAAATTCACTTATTGCAGTCTTCAACACATAACTCAGAAATATTCTTGTCACATTTTCAATTATTAATTAAAATATTTTTGATGTTTGACACTTTACATTGAAACTTAGGAGATTTGGAATCAACCCACTTTGGGTGCCGAAATTAATGTGGCGCCATCCTATGTTTTCTCCTCCCATTCACATATTCTGCACTTTCTGTTATGTTTCTTTCCCCAATACATCAATGTCTCTCGTCATCCCTTTTTCTAAATAGTTTGGGACTTCTTCCTTTCTTATTATCTTATACCATTTATTCTACTTTGATTCCTCAAACAACCTTCATCTTTCCACTAATCGTCTTTCTCTGTCCCCTCTTTTAAATCCTTCGTTGCTTACTCTATTCCCTATCCTATAATTCTAGCACTAAAGAACTCCCGTCTTTTTCCTTTGCATCTTATTAGTTATGTAGCTATCCCTTTATTTTCTTCTACCTCCTTCAAATATTTTTTTACTAACTCTTATCAGGTTTCCTCCCTTAGCTCTATCTTAAACTGCCATGCCCTCTTGTCCAATCTAGTACTTAAATTATCTCTTTGCGCTTCCGCTTTCACAATAAACCCAGGCGTCATCCAGCCTACTCGTCGGGTCAACCTTATATACCTTTCCTACAAACTCTCAGTTTCTTTCCATTTCTTCAATCCACACATCTATATTTTCTCTTTCTTTACTTATTTTTTAAATCTCCCTGACACAATAGTTACATATACTATATACAATGTTGGCATCAGCGTTAGATGATTTGGTCAATCCCCATAATTTTAAACCTGCCAACTTATTTATTTCTGTGCTACCATATTTCCAGATCCAGACTTTATTTAGAATATCACCTATGTCAGGCGCCTTTCCACCATTCATTATTCCTAAGTAACCATCTTAAGCCATCTTATTTAGATGGTAGAATAGAAAACATATTTTATGAGTTTGGTAGGAGGGGCAGAGAGAAAAGTTACAAAAGCAGGGAAATATGGTAGAAAAAGAGATGCAGAACTCTTTTTCTACCATATTTTCCCCCTTTCGTAACTATTCTCTCTGCCCCTCCTACTAATCCCTTAACATATTTTTTTTATTCTCCCATCTCAATAAGATGGCTTAAGATGGTTACTGCCCAATATGCCAAAAGCATTTTTTGGTCATAGTTGGATTTTATTCTATTATTTTGCACAGGGCTGTCCCGGCATATATCATCAGTTACGAAAGCATTTTTATATTGCAATCATGTGATCTGATGAGAGCAGTGTGCCCCGACATATTGGAAAAAGCCTGGCTTTTATCCCATCATAGACGGAATGCGCTGCAGTCAAATTCACAATGAGTGTACTTACAGCTTATGGTGGCTATCGTTGGAGGTGACAACAGTCACCTCTGGATGCTTTCTTAGAGCTACGGTCTGTCACTCTACAGGCTTTTAGTGGCTTGCTTCCTGATGGTCAAGAAAGTTTCTTACAATGCGTCAGGTGTTTAATAAAACCACCTTCTGAGCTGTTGCTAATACCCTACTGACTCCTGAATGTTCAAGATGTTCAGTGCATATTGCGTACACATTGCCTGTAACCGAAATCACAATGGGATGTATAGATGCACGATTCGCATTCCTCCATATGGTCTTTACTTCTTGCCTTAACTCGCTATACTTGTAGATCTTGGTTGTATAGGTTGACTGCAAATTTTGGATGAGCGCAAATGCAATGTAGATAAATTAGACTCTTCCAACTTTGTTCTCGCATCACGATGCCAGGTGGATTGGCCGGGATGTGATATTCCGTTTGGATAGTAACAACCCAATATAAGATATAATCTTCGCTTTCTAAAACCTGCACTGGAATGTATCTGTAGAAAGGCATCCATTCTTTTAAGAGTCCTAGGTTTAGGGCACCTTTCAACCACGTCCTGATGTAACACGTGTTTGCGATAATTTCTAATGCTGACAATCTTGTCCTGTATTGCAATGACGAATCCTTCCGAATCTGGATACAGAACACCCTTTCTTAGCCAAATATTGGATGCCTTACTATCCATTCCATGTTGATCTAACGTTTTGGGGTGCTCGCCGTGGATAGCTTTCTGCCTTAATTGTATTTTTAATTTCTGTATAGTTGCTGCCCTGATATTCAAGACCCCATCTAAGGACAAATTCGAGGGGGCGTAGTCAAGAGCCGCTTTGCAGATCGTGCTCTTAAGCGCAACATTTCGTTTGCTGTTAAAATAGTCCTTCAACTGTGCACTGCAGGAGTCTCAAGAAAATAGTCATGCGGCGCCGAAGGAAACGCTTGCTTGTAGTCAATGTATGCCATGTATAAGTTCCTTTGATGGTTACGAGCTTGAGTCACAGCAAGAGCCTGTATAGTGACTAGATCTTTACAGTCTCGTGAGTTTTTACAACATCCTTATGTTCTTCTGTAAGGACGTCATTCTCTTCACAATGAGAATATACCTTGCGATAGTGGTTTACTTCACCTCGAGAATAGCAGGTCGGTAAAATGTAATATATACATATATTTATATGTATGCACATGTACATATTTATATTTTGCTTGTCAATATTTTGGGCGCCAGCCAGGCCCCTTTAGCGATGGAAGGTAAAATTATACATAATCAATAGATCACGTAACTAGCCCGACAGAAATTAAAAAAAAAATATTTATATATATACAACATTGAGAGGATCCTGAAAAAGTGAATAGGAAGATATGATGAGAACAGGGATCCAGAAAGATCTCAGAAAAAGGGAGTTCAGAAAAGTCTCAGAAAGGAGTCAGGAAGATTTCAGGACAGAGTTAGAAAATTCTCAGGGAGGTTGTTCTTAACATGTGCGACAGCTAGCTTATACATAAAAGAAATAATTCAGCACTTGAAATAAAAAAGTTGTTATTAACACATGTTGCATTTATTTTACCCCAATAATCAACCCTTTAAACATGATTCCCGAAGTCTAAGAAATAACAACTGTCTGAGGACCACGTGGTCGACGGCGCGAACGTTAATATCGACGAGAGAACAGTTTACTTTAGGTCAATTTCACCGGGAAATCAAGGTGTAAAAGGAAATATTCCACGAAATTAAGAATTCGGTCCGTCCAGCAATGATCTCAAAATTCCCCTTTATGCCTTTAGATGAATATTCTTCGGCGTCAACTCGCCAGGTTATTTGCGTCAGGACCCATTCACAGAACCCTAAATCGCAACACACTACCGGAGAAACTCGGAAGTAAACAATCCATACACAACTAAGAGTCAATTTTACAAATAATATTCTAAATACATTATTAAATAACGGTGCAATCAAAAATAACTGTTAGTGCTAAGTGAGTTTTTTAGATTTTCAAGAGAAACGGCCTAATACTTCTGTGAAACTTGAAATATGTCAAAGTTCCTGAGTTTTAGCAATTGGCGGAAAAATTTGAAATTATTACATAATTTATTAATATTTGAACAAGACTGAATTTAATGCTTTAACGCTGACTGAGGAATCTTTGACTAATTTCGAGAATTTATTTTTCGCTGAGCGAACGTAAAAAAAATGAGAAGTGAGAGAAAGTGTGAAGAGTAGGGGTGGCTTAAGAATGTTAGGCTTGGAGCGAAGGAGTGTTAAGGTCCCGGGGTGTTATTTCACCTGGTAGAGAAATCGCAAAAAAAATACTACTTCAGATCTGGCCGGAACTCGGGTCCTCCTATCTTAGCTGAGTTCATGAGGATTAATTATTTCGACTAAAGTAGTTTAAAATAAAGCAAGGTAAGGTTTAAAGCAAAAATTTACTTTACTAGATGGAGGACATAAAAGGAAAACAATAAAGAAATTTAAAGAAAAAAACTAAAACTAGGTCGAGCCTACTAAGTAGACGTTTGGAAGGCGAAGAAAGAGAGAAAAAAGAGCATTCGTGTGCCGAAGCAGATTCCTTTTATAAAAGACATATACTCTTTCTAATGTTTATTGTTTGCTTACCAATTCCATTTAACCCAGCAGCCGGTTTTTTTTATAAAAATAATTGTATAAAATTAAAAATTACAACCCTATAAAAAATATATAACCTCTCGTAATTAACTACTTAAGTTAGACTCGATATAGACCTAGCGTCTGGCCGCGGCGAGGCCGTTTGCGTGTCCCGCCTGGTGAAGCCTGTCCTGTAGCTCAGTCGCATCGGGTACATGATGTAAGGCCCCCTTGTGGTGGATAATCTCGAAGTCGTATTCGAGAAGTTCAAGGGACCACCAGGCGAGTCTACCAGTAGGGTTTTTCAGATTACGCAACCATCTCAAACTACCGTGGTCTATTATTACCTTGAAGTGTAAACCCTCCAGATACTCTCGGAATTTCCTAATCCCGAACACGACTGCGAGACACTCACGCTCGATTACCGAATAATTGCGTTTGGCTGCGGACAGGGTCCGACTCGCGAAAACAATCACTTTTTCCTGGCCGTCCTGTACTTGAGTCAGCACCATGCCCACACCAGTGGCGCTAGCATCTGTCTGAAGGTGGAAGGGATTCTCCTCTATATCTCCAAATGAAGGATAAGCGAAAATGGGTGTAGTGGTCAGTGCTTCCTTAAGCCAGTGAAATGCCCCCTGATGTTTCTCCCCCCAATGCCGCTTCACATCCAGCTTGAATACTCTGGTCTAGGTTTCCGCCGCCTTAGCGAATTCGGGAATAAACTGCCTGTACCATGATGCTAACCCCATAAATCTACGTAGCAGTTTAGCCGTAGGGGGAGCTGGGTACGTGAGGATGGGGGCTATCTTATCTGGGTCTGGTCTCAATCCCTGCTTATTGACAATGAAGCCTAAGTATCGAACTTCGGCACAATTAAAACCTGCTCTTATCTGGGCTGATGCTCAATCTTGCCTCGGAAATCCTATATAAAACCTTTTCAAGCCAACGCAGATGCACCTCAAAGGTCCCTGTGACCACTATGATGTCTTCGAGATAGGAGAACGCGTTAGGCCTCATCTCGGGAGTAATAATCTTATCTATAAGTCTCTAAAATGTGGCCGAAGCCCCTGTCAGTCTGAACGGCATACGAGCGATTTGGAAGAGCCCCCTATCGAAAACCACGAATGCCGTATACTCCTGACAAGACTCATCCAACGGAATCTGATTAGAGGCCGCACTAAGATCGATCTTGAAAATGAATTTAGCGGCAAGAAAGTTGCCTTAGTATGTCCGACATATATGGGAGGGGGTAGGCGTCTCTCTTAGAAATGGCGTTAAGCCCTCCTTCTTAGGAACTATTTTCCTTTTAATTAATTTTTGTAGCTCCCTATCCTCTTCGCTCGATATGTCCCGGATACCGCCGCAGCTTACTTCTGCGGTTACCCATGTTTTGAGTGAGTAAACCAGACCGTCTTTATCTGGCATCAAAATCTCTTTAGAACGCGCCGCAAACACCATATCAAAATCTGATTGCGCGTTTAAGCCTAAGAAAACTCGGTATCCAAATTGGTGGCTATCCTGATTTCGCATACCTTAGTAATCCCGTCGATAGTCAAGGGCAGCTCGACCACACCTCAGATATCGTCTTTGGAACCGTTTGCCAATATCATTGTAGATTTACGTGAACTGTGTAAATCTTTTCCCAGAGTTTCCAAAATCCTCGGGACTAAATCTCCCCGAGTAAGTGTCCTAGTTAAACCTGGGTCGTACAATGCATCGACCGAGAAGAAATCAATAGAGATCTTAAGGTGCACTCTATCACGTACCCACTCAGTCTGCAGTATTCCGGCGATCTGATCAAGATCGGAAAATTTTTGTATACCCCCCTCAGCGATCTTAAACTCGTCTAACCTAATTTTTTACGTTCCGACTGCAAATCTGTATCAACACGACCCGGAATTGGAGAAAGTAAATCTTATTAGCATTAAGTAAAGTGGTGATGTCCGCCGCTTCCTGTTTTAAATCAGAAACAGTACACACAGAATGAGGCAAATCATTCCCCTCATCGATTCTAATTTCTTAAAGATCCTGCTGCTCACGTTCCGGTTTAAAATCTATAGGGAAACGATCCGGAAGTGACGAGGATGAATCTTCTGGGCAGGGTTCTTAAATAAACAAAACGGTGTCGTTCGCCGCCTCCTGTTTGAAATCAGAAAAGGTACCAACAGTACTCGACGAACCACCATCCTCCCCGTGCACAAGAGCTTCAACAACAATTAAGGTTGGAGCCGCATCAGAAGACGCGACTCCTAATTCAAAGTCATTTGGCGATACACTAACACCCTTATACCCATCTAAATTATTCAAGGCCAATACGGAAGTTACTATAGGTACTACAGGTCTTACATGCATAACACGCTATTTTACGTGGCTGTGCGCAGCCCATTTGATAATATCCTACCTGTCTACATCTAAGGCAGGTGACCTCGTCTGAAGCGCCAGAGTTGTTATCCCGCGAATAGGCTTGTTGGGTGGGAGCAGCGGGCGTAGTCGATCGTTACTATTCTGACTTCCATTTTCCGTACCGTCATCGCTGCTTCCGCTCTTTCTGCCGTTTTTGCCCCTACCGTTACCGTTACCGTTAGGAGGCTTACTGTAAGCCTCTGGAACATTTTTCGTCGTTTTAACGGACGACACTGAACTATCTTCGGTAACGGCCAAAGATCTATTCTTCGAGAGTTTATGTGCCATTAAATCAAGGTACGCAAACTCCTGTAGGAAGGAACTCTCGGGATTCCATTTCCAAGCAGATTGATTAGACCTTCCAGGTTGGGAAATTAAGAGTGTCGCGGAAATTATTTGCCACGGGGGTATCCTGGGGGACACTAGGCAGATGTACCGAACCAGTTTGAGCTGCCTCCGGGAAGTGTAAACTACCTTGGATGGAGTCATCTGTATGTATATTACGGGGAATGCTTGTCACATTGAGCGTGCTTCTACGGGTATCCTCGGGAAATCTAAAAGCGTCCGAAATTGGGAAATCGTTGTCCGGGGTTATGACGAGTTGGCAAAGTCAAGAAGCTTTCGCGGGGTGTCATAACTGTGGCCGAGGTGGTAATACTGGTAGTCGTAACGATACTTTCTACCACTAAGCTCACTGGACTAGTAGTTACCACCGAGATTGGTAATTCGTCACGAGGCAGTTCCTCGTCGTCCGGATCCTGAGCGTCGGTGGTGAGGGAGGTGACATCGGACGGGTGAGACATCCCTTTGTGTAGTTTACCCCCTTTCTTAAGCGCGAACATCTCTCCATTCGGGTATCGGAAATCTCTAATTGACAAGCTTCTAGAGCCTCTGAAGGCTCTTCGTCGTTCAAATCACTTATTAAATGTTTCAACTCCCGGTAAGTACAAATGTCGACGACCGAGTCTAAAAACGCCATTTTAAAATTTAACAGTTATCAATAAATCGGAAAAATGCGCGAAACCCCTTTCAAAGTCTATATCGTGTAATAATTAGTTTCGTTATCTACGCGAATAATAACATACAATGTTGTAACGGTTCGGCAAAAGGAGCGGTATCGGCCGATGACGGTAATGGTAAAATAAATCGAAAAATGAATCACTGAAATAGATCACAAACAATCCCCAACATAAATTATACAGTTCAATCAAATCACGCAGTAACAATAAGTGCAAGCAAGTATGTGATCAAATCAAACATACCAATAATACATTCGTACAAGAATCAAAATCAAATCAAATAAATCAATGACTGCGATGCAATTCAGAAATTAGATCAGATAATCAAATTGATACAAATGGATAGATATATCATGCATCGATGAAATATATCATTATTGATGGCTCATGTATAAATCATTTGTCAAACACAATTCCGATAAACCAAATAAATCACATAAATCAATAAAACAAAACAAATTGGTGCACCTCCAAATTAATCAGTAGGGAAATCAGAACAATTTTTAACATTAAGGCGGGGATACAAAAATGCTAAGCGCTGCGAGCTGCCTCAAAATATTAGGAAGAATTCCAATATCAAGCAGGCGCTCCAAGCTGCCAAGGTGTACAGAGTACAAATTACTTAGAATTAGCACTCGGAAATCTGAAATTCTCATTAAGATTCTTTAAATGTTTAATATAAACCTTTTTAAATTTAAATTGATTAATTCCAATTCGTATTTGATTAATTGAATAACTAATTAATATTAGTTAACAACCATTGTTTGAAATTTTGAGTTGAATGTTTGCTTTAATTATGTAATTCAAATCATTGGAATTAAAATCTCAAATTCCATCAGCGCAAAATCTTCAATTCCAAATACAAACTTGAAGTCAACAAGTCATTATCGTCGAATTTTACCCGATTACCGAGTTCCCGATACACCACAATCAAAAGTTGAAAATTAATTTCCTGACTCCCATTAAAGTTTCCTTTAAGTTATCCAACTTGTTCGAGAAGCTGTAGTTGTTTAGTTCTTGTATTCATGGGCGCTCATAGCTGCCAAAAGGTAACGCGAATAATATCCTTAAAATCAATAAGGCGCTCAAAGCCGCCCAGGGGTAGGGTGAACAAACAAAATTCATAAATCACACATTATTAATTTAAATTAATTATATGAATAATTAATATCAATAAATAATCATTGTTTAAATTAAAAATGTTATTTTTAGGTTGAACTGTTAATCCGCTATGTTAATTGAAATGTTGATAAACATTGTCACCTAAACAAAAAAATGCAAACAAACAATTCAAATCAAATAAAAACATATTTGTATCTTGACACAAATTAGCGATAAAATCTCCTTTAAGATCCATTTTAATCAATTAGAAATTCCTCAAGAAAAACAATACCTTGAAATTTCCCAATCTTAAACGTAACCTAAAGTCCTAACATTTTTCGAAATTGCATGCATTTCCGTTAAATCTAAAATTAATAATCAAACTAAATATCAAACTAAATCAATTCTTGCGGTCAAAAATCGGTCATTTGTCCTTGAATTAGATTAAATAAATGCAAACCCTAATAAACAACTTTTAAAGTTTTCATACACTTGATAATAATCATATTTTACCTCCCAGTTTGTTAAGTAGTCAATTTAACGAAAATTTCATAACACTTTCCCTCCCCCCCCCCCCTAAAAATCTGAAGTAACGCGTTTAAGGGGTGAAACATGTTTGGGCAAGGTCTGAAAAACGTAGGAAAAAATAAAAATGGTTAACATAATCAAGCAAAGAAATTGGAATCGAGTGAGTTTGCTGTTAAAAAGTAAAATGGCCACTGCCCGGATTTAATTAAGCCCGGAAACCCTCAAAAGTTTGTTGCGCCATTGCGATGGTGGTTTATTTCACCTCGAGAATGAAAGATCGGTAACATATAATATATACGTATATGTATTTGTATGCGCATGTACACATACGTATTTTGCTTGTTAATATTTTGGGCGCCAGCCAGGCCCCTTTAGCGATGGAAGGTAAAATTATACATAATCAATAGATCACCTAACTAGCCCGACAGAAATTCAAAAAAAAAAAAAATATATATATATACAACATTGAGATGATCCTGAAAAAGTGAATAGGAAGATATGATGAGAACAGGGATCCAGAAAGATCTCAGAAAAAGGGAGTTCAGAAAAGTCTCAGAAAGGAGTCAGGAAGATTTCAGGACAGGGTCAGGAAATTCTCAGGGAGGTTGTTCTTAACATGTGCGACAGCTATCTTATACATAAAAGAAATAATTCAGCACTTGAAATATAAAAGTTGTTATTAACACATGTTGCATTTATTTTACCCCAATAATCAACCCTTTAAACATCATTCCCGATGTCTAAGAAATAAAAACTGTCTGAGGACCACGTGGTCGACGGCACGACTGTTAACATCGACGAGAGAACTTTGCGAGAAAAATAGAAAACAAAGAGAAAGACAGCGCACGAGGGATATGACGCATTGACTCAGCGAAGTCACTAAAAAACAGCACTTGTGAGGGGTCAAGCTTGGCGATGGTGAAAGTAAGTCCCAAAAGATCGCAGGACAGGTGAAATGCCGCCATTGCCCAGCTTGCCGAATCAGAAAGAAAAAAATTTACCTTAGACATCCTAGGTTCAGTTTACTTTAAGTCAATTCCACCGGGAAATCAAGGTGCAAAAGGGAATATTTCACTTAATTAGGAATTCGGTCCGTGCAGCAATGATCTCAAAATTCCTCTTTATCCCCTAGATGAATATCTCGTAGATAAATATTCCCTAGATGAATAACGGTGCGATCAAAAATATCTTTTAGTGCTAAGTGAGTTTCTCAGGTTTTCAAAACAAAACGGCCTAATAGTTCTGTAGAACTTGAAATATGTCGAAGTTCCTGAGTTTTAGCAATTGGCGAAAAATTTGAAATTATTACAGAGTTAATTGGTATTTATATAATTATCACCAGATAAGGTTTATCGGAAGTTATTAATATTTAAACAAGCCTGAATTTAATACTATAACGCTGACTAAGGAATCTTTGACTTATTTCGAGAATTTGTTTTTCGCTGAGCACGGAAACTGACAAAACCTGAATGACTGCACCACTATTGAGAAAATTTTAGAACTGAAATTAAAAATTAAATAGGGATACGTTTGATTTCGGTGACAGTCATGTTAAGTTTTTAACATATCAATAAAAGCACCATTAAGACCACGGTTTTATAAGCCAGATCCTAATTCTACATTGAAATGAAAGTTTTACTCTGCTTAGGTACAGCGCGCCAAATGGATAAACAGTGGACTAAATATTCATTAACCAAAACACAAACTGTCTTAAACAACCCAGCATCATTTACCAGAGTAAATCATGGCAATGTCCGAACTAAAACCCGATTCCGATCTTCATAAATCTTTACAGAAGAAAGTATTATGAATCTCGAAAGTTTGCCAGCCTCGGTTTCGTGCGGAAAAATTCAAATCAAGCGTGAGCAGCATAACACATTCAAATCAAATAACTATATTCACAGGTCCATGCCCAGTAATCTATTACCTAAGTGAATGTATGGAAAGCTAAATATACGTTATTTACCGCCAGCACGTTCATAACCTAAACTTGACTTGAATTTTCCCGGAGCTTCACTCGGCAGCGCGCCAGCTAGGGAGACTTACCTAAAACAAAACTATAAGTTCCATTATTCTCATACTAGTTTGATACGTAACTCTACTTTTTGAGCGGAAAAATTTAAAAAATCTATAACTGGAACAGTAAATTGAGTTTAAAAATTAATAACAGGGTTCCATTACCAGATATCCATAATCCATGTGGATCCATCGCTCTCATATACAAATCTAAATAGCCTATTACCTAATTTCGACCACAGAGAGCGCGCATGCGCATATTTACAAGTTCCCTAAGCTTACGACATACATAGCATTACCGATTTTACATTTTATAATTTTTCGGTATTCGCTCGTTGCACCGTCGAATTTCGTTGTTGACGTCCAATTGATTTTTCATCTGAAGACCGATGAGACCACACTTGCCAAGTTTTCAGTCGTTTGTTGTAAATCTCCCCCAGTATGAGTACTTATTGAACCAATATAGCGTTGCTCGATGTTGAGTGGCATTGGCTAGGCCGAGTGCATGAGATCAGGGTTGCGTTTGGTTGTGCGAGAACTCCCTGTCATGGAATTTGGAGTATTATGAAGATGACGATATACTGCGAGAGTTTTGATTGAGCCAAACTGGGCTTTGGCCATATCCGGTAACCGTAGTGGGATAGTTACTAAACTGGGCCTCGGTGGCCAGACCATGGAGTGGCGAGTTGTAGAGGTCACGTAAGACCTCTGCGACAAAAATATAGAGAGACAACTGTGAATTGTCAACCACGTGAAAACACTCCCTTAATGAAAAATTAAGGCCCGCCCTCTCCTGCTGGAATCGGAAACTAAAGGCACAAGATGTCTGAAATGTGGTTGCTGATAAGTCATTCACTCTAGTCGTTGGTGAATTCAGGAAAACCTTAAAAGTGACGGCTCATCCTTTGAATCCGTGGCGTTGTTATCGTTCTCCGAGATGTGACAGATGGTGGATAAACCATGTAACAAACGTTCGGAAGGTATAAATAAACAGTTAACAATTGTTTATAAGTGCCCTGTAATCGAGACTTTCGTTCTTAGCCGTGTTAACGGCATTCGCAAATCATTAAATGAATCCCGTTTTCAAAGTGACAGGTAAATAAAGTTTACCCTGTCACAAACTTATTTGCAGTGATAGCTGTAAGACATTTATAAATTGTTGGAAGACAGGCTTTTGGTCGAAATTAAGATGAATTATGAGCATTTGGTTTTTTAGGTAAAATATACGTAGTACCCTGGATAATAAAGTCGGGAATCAGATCTAGGTGTTCAACAATCTTCTGGAAACACGTTGCCAACACAAGATGCACACTCGTCAGGTACTTGTAATAGAAGTTGAGCACCATGTCCGTACCTGGAGCTTTTTACTTACTTGCCCCTTTCAAAACCGCTTAAACGTCCAAAGCTGTTATGTTTGTCAGTTGCATTTCAGGGCTATTGCTTGCTGTTTCTTTCTCCCGTTTAAACCACAAAGTGTCCAAAATGCATATGTTCATTTCATCATATGATCACTTGGTTGGACAATAACTGTATTTACAGGCCTAGTTTTGCGGCGCAATGTTCTAACGTTTGCCACAGCTACACAGTATATAAGAATTTGCACGTCTAACGTAGTGTGTGTTAGTTTTAAATACGTAGGTAATAACTTGCGGTTAAGGTGTTCTATTACTACACGCAGATTACTTCTAATGTTCGATTTGGGCATAGAATGCCTTAGTACTGGTTCTACATTTCTGAACTCTAGTGAAGCATGACTAAAATTCCTTTCAAGATGCTGTAGTTTTTCTGTGATTATACTATGCACATCATCTTCATTAATATCCGGATGTGATTCTATTGCATCCGCTATATGATGTTCATTATCTCTAGCACCTATGCCTTCAGCTTCAATCAAGTTTTCGCTTTCCACATCTTCCAACGCGAGTTCATTAATAGAAAGCTGTTGTTCCACTTCCGTTTTGATATCAGCAATTTCAACAGCCGAAAGCCATCTGTTTACAGATATTGAGCGTTTCTTATCTGCCAGATCCTGCTTATTTATTTGTGCGGCTAGCTCTGGATATTTAAATAAGAAGAGTCGATGATGTTCCCTCCTCACACTTTGCCCACATTTCTCTGCCAAAAAATAAAAGCGCATAACATCTCTGTTCATATTTTTTGTCCATTTTCGTCGCTTTTTTAGTTTCTGAACCTCTACTTTTGCCTCTTTTTCTATAAGGCTATCCACTTCTGCAGGATGCGGTGGTTTCGGATCATCAATAGGTTAAGGAACAATATCAATTGCTCCTGATTCACCGCATAACGCGGCTTCCTTTAACTGATGTTCATTGCCGCCCTTTTTTCACGCGAAATCAACCTGTTGTTTAATCTCCATTGCTTAATCTAGTCCTTCATCTTAGCAATAAGATCTCTTATTGCGAGTATCTGTATATTAGGATACTTTGCAGCAAATTTCGATCTTAAAATTGTATCTTTTTTCATTTTCGTTTTAAACTTCGTACTTTCGTAATAGAGACGCACCAATTCCTCTTTCATTTTTATATTCCAATTGATGCTCTCCCACGGTACTTCTGTCGAGGTGGTTGGCTGCAAACAGCTGACGCAAGGCAAAGCATCTTCAGCAGGCACAGTTTATGTTTTACTGTTTACCGCTTGACGCAGATGTTCTTGCTGGCAAGCTGTTTGATTAATAAGGTTTGCCTGACCATCTCGCAGCTCACCATCGCCACCGCATGGCATGCTGTGGCCTCCAGCTGTAGCTCCAGGAGCGTATCGACGATCCTCAGAAAGCGACAAGCGTTTCAATATCTGTAATATACTTTCCATTATTATCGGGGGTTTGGTGTTCTTCTTAGTCCCTATCTTCTTCGTTATCCGCATATTTGGTATGGAAAACCCTGCCAGTAGTAATGCTTATTATTATTATTATTATTATTATTATTATTATTATTATTATTATTATTATTATATAGTGGCCCACCCTCCATCCCACAGGTACTCATGACCTGGTACTTCCCAACCAAACACGGTTGCGACACGACAAGTGATTAGTAGATTCGTTGGTGGCAGTCAATTGTTTTAGAACTCTATGCTTAGAGAGCCCGTTCATAGGGTTCCATCATGCATCCTGGACAGCACGTTTATAGGGATCTAAACATTTACTCTGGAGATCCATCTTTCTCATAAAAGGTAGATCCAATGCCAACGATTCAAAATATTTATTTTACACATACGGCGAGGGACAAACACAACAAAATTATATATATGAGAGAAGTTGTAGGCTCCAGAAGCTATGATCATGGTTCATCAAATAAACCAATCTCGAAGCAACTGCGCGCGCGGCTCGCTAGTTTGAGCGCGCCGGGGGCGCGCGAGTGCTGATTCTCGCGCTGCTCGCTCAATAGTATATTTATTTCGCGCTCCGCGCTCGGGCTTTGTATCTTCCCCACACTTGTGCACATTTTTTTAAACTAAAAAATCAAAGCATCGACAACAGTAATCTAGAGTTACTGAATTGTCTTCTGTTAACGCTCCTCTTAAAACTGACGCTGATTAATTGTGTCCTTTAAACACATGCGCATTTTCGAAAAGCCGTTTTTGAAAAAACTGAATTTGCTCATTTCAATTTTATTTTTGAAATTTAAACATCACACATGGGGTTTGAACATCAGCCCTGCCGTTTTTTAACCTCTAAATCATATCCCTAAACTCAGTGCCCCAGAGTTAGTCAATTTAAATTTTTACTCCATCGTGTTATACATCACACAGTCCCCCAAAACTTCGGATACTAAGGGTTTGGGGATGGAGGATAGTTTTAACCGAGAGTTTTTGACTTTTTTCATATCGTGCGTTATTTGGCTTAAACTGTTAATTTTTGTGTTTTTAAATTCTTCTAAACTCTATAACTATGGTAAATTTTGGTTTTATAAAAAAAGTCCTGAGGATTAATTATTCGTCTTTTTGTATACCATGAATATTCGAACAGAAAATTTTTAAATCTTTAAAAAAAGTCATCTCAAAGATATTCATTTTAAGATACTAAAAAGTATAGCAAAGGACAATCCAACATGTCAATTCTTTCGAAAGATATCGTGCTAACAAACATAACAACAACAAAAACCATCCCCAAACGCACATACAGACGAACGGACAGATAGACAAACTGACTGACTGATGGCAACATTCGTAAAAACCTGTTTCTCGGATTCAGGAGGTCTCAGAACGTGGCCATTTGACCAAAACTTGAAGCGTCAAACTTTACACAAATCCAAAATCTTTTCTGATGAGAATGTAAAAATGAATTAATTTGTCAGGAATAATGTTTTGATAGTTCTGTTTTTTGTTTAGATCCAAATAAATCTAATTGAAAACATAATAAAGTTAACATTTTTGAAAAACCATACACGTGTCAAATAGTAAAATTAAAAGACAAAAGTTGGAACCAGAATGTGCCCATGCACATTCTGCAATAATACTGCATTGCAACGTATATTAGACTGTATATTAGAAACTGTATTAGAAACTGTATTAGAAACCGTACTGTATATTAGCAAATTAAGCCCAAACTTTAAAAGCATGTGTAGTCATTGCTATAAATGTTTTAGAAAGATAAGCGTTTAAAAAAAAATCTGTATCTGGGGTATCTAACTGGAATATTTTTTTTTTTTTTTTAATGACTGTAAAAATGGACTTTTACGTATTCCAAATATTTATAGATTGACAATTAAAAAATGGACGTGTTTATTTGGCAAGCAATTTAGGATGGATTTGAAACTTGTTGGTTAAAGATAATAAATAAATACAAACATTTTTATCGTTAACAATTAAAGGGTCCCTAGCCTTTTGGGTTTTGAAAAATCGATTTTTTATGAAATTCTAAATATATAACATTTCAAAAGTATTCTCTGAAAATTTGATAAAGATCCGAGCATTATTTACGGAGATATACCATTTAACGCGAAGAGGCTTCGAGCATGAGCACCGAGCCGTGCATACGTCGAATATACTAGTTTGCTGTGTTTGTGTTAATATCTGTAGGGGTCCCTACCCTTTTGGGTTTTTTGAAACATCGATTTTTTTAAATTACATTTTCCTACATATGATCCCGGAATCAGTGACTATATGTAAGTAAAGATTTTGAGATGATATATGGGCAATTCTACAGAACTTTTAGATTTACAACTTAAAATTTTTTTACAGCACATTTTTTATATTTGGTACACACATTCATACCCTCAAGACCTAACGAAAACTGTCGTGATCGATTTTTGCTTGACAGCATGGATAGTACGATTTAAACCTCAGCTTTACTGTGCGAAATTAGTGCGAAATTATACATCTTACAGTGTACTTTTTCCCGTGCAGAATAGGAATCTAATTGCTTCAAATATCAATTTCTTTTAAGGTAAGAATAATGCATTATTTTTCACGAAAATTATTTTAAATAGTTTAGTTTGCAGCTGCGATTTCAGTTATATAAGGTTTATTTTGAATGTGCTTCATGTAAAACTGAAATTTTCATATCGATCACGTTTTTGGACAAGATTTTTAAACTACTCTAACTAACTGAAAAAAGAGGCACATTAATCTGGGTGGTCACGATTAATTCCTCTTCATAAAACAAAGAAATTAAAAGATGAGAAATATATAAAATTTGACGGCGTAACTTTCGTAGAACAAAATAGTACACACTTGAATAACACAGGTCGACAAAATTAAAAAAAAGTCAAAAGCCCGAAAGCAGACCAAACATTTTGGAAGAATTTTGATGCACTGGATCTGAATCCGAACTCAAAATTGCTCCTGTACGTCAGGTTTTTATGATATCCTAAACTAAAAGTGCACAAAACGCGTTTTTACCTGTTTTTGAGGTTATGTAACTGTACAAGATAAACGTTTCCCATAAAGCTAATATGGAATTTGAAAGTACTAAACTTCTTCTTTCAAACCTACTTATATTTATTAAGATATCTTTATTTTTCACCAAAATATTGTAATTTGAAATTTTTTATTTTAGCGTTTTAACCCATTAACGCTGAGGTGTTCAGATTTATACAACGCATTCTCTATTGCTGACGGTACGATATTTTTTCTTCAAAATATTATCTCAGTGGTTTTCGAGGGTGCCCATTCTATTGCCGGTGTCAGTTTTTTGTTATAATCCCTAGGAGATCCAATATAGCGGCTACAATTTAGGGCTTTAGAAAAGAACAAAGGATCCCGCACAAGATACCAACAAAAAAGTGTAAGTCGTCCCTTGAAAATGTTATTTGAGGGGTTTTCGGGGGTTCCTTTTCGATTGGCTCAGTTTCTTGTTATAACCCCTAGAAAAGCGAATATGGAAAACAGTTAGGGCTTTAAAAAAAATAAACAAATTTTACTATTATGATTCATTTAATATTGTAAACTTACTTTGGATTTTCCAGCTTACTAAGGTAAAACTCAAAATAAATGAATGATTCTTTCGATATCATTACAATACAAATCCCACTGTCCATTGAAAAGTACTTGATAAACTTTGCTTCTCTGTTTCTGTAAATATTTACTCTAGTGCCAGGTAACAATAGTTTCCTCTCTCAGTATCATGATCGTTGGGCTCACGCCAAACAGGTGGTTGAATAACAGTCTGCGTCTTGGTACTATCATCTTCCCAATTTAACAAATATAATCTACAAGCATGACAAATTGAGGTTAGTACCCACGGTTTATCCAAATTTTTTATTGAAATCCCATAACAGTTGAAGTATGACGTTTTTGTCGAATCATGAATTGATCGACGGTATTTCTCCATTTCATACTTTCCACAAACGTGACAAAACGTATTAACTGTCTTAGGGCAAGGAGTTCTTGAACTCATTTTTTTCTTATAATGAACAGTAACGTGAAAATTCTAAGACTCACTATACACAAAAATCACAATCGATACGAAATGTAACCGCTAGACAAATTTCAAATACAAAACGAATTTTATTACCTACGCATCCAACCGTTAGCCCGCCACTCAAACGTGATCTCTACCACCAAAAGATTTGTAGCAAAAAACGAATTTCATCACCTACGCATAACACGTCATAAAAGCATCGCCAGCTCAGTGAGCCAGTTAGCGCACATACAGCGAATGTGAACGTTAGAATCTAAACAGAGTGCGCAGTAGCATTCCGCGCAGTCCGTCTTCTTTTGTTTTATCAATGTCTGAAGTTTGGTTCCAAATGATTGCACGCTGTTTTGTTCGTATTTTGTGCGGGATCCTTTGTTCTTTCTTAAAGCCCTAAATTGTGGCCGCCATATTGGATCTTCTAGGGGTTATAACAAAAAACTGACACCGGCCATAGAGTCTTGTTCGGTTGCATAACCGAAGCCGCGAATTTGCAAATCTAAAAGTTCAGTGAAATTACCTATATACATTTTTCTACAGGTTTTCAACTTTTTGAACTTCAGCGCGTTTTTCTCGAATTTAGGTTTTCAAAGTCGCTTGGTAAAGTATCTTAAAAAATGGCTATGCCAATTGCTTATAAATTTTTAAGAGTTAATTAAGATATAACCCTAGTAGGTTTGAAAGATCTTTTTTTGTGATTTTTTATGGTCATAAGAGGAGCGGTTTTTTTAAAGGAAAAATGGTCTTTCTACTTCAAAAGTCCGCCATTTAGTGAAAAATCAATATTTTTACTTCTAGTTTCGTTCAATCTTAGGCTAGACTTGAGCGACTTCACTCACCGCAAAGCGCCTTATTTGGATCACACGTAGATTGGCTGTAACGCGCATATTTATGACTTTTATCACGAAAAATTATCATAGCTTCTTAAAATATGTGATAATTGAAGTTTAAAAGTTTTGTACTAAAATAAATAAACCTGTCTCCATAAAAAATCGCAAAAAGCTGCTTTCTTCACCCAAAAAGGTAGAGACCCCCTTAAAGCTTGATAATTTGGAAAATGTACTTGTTTTTAGACGATATCTTTGCTAAAAATAAGAGATAAGTTGCGAAATTTGTTGTCTTCTTTGTCGTTTTCCAGACGAGAAAGAAGATCAACCAGAGAACATTGGGTAATTTAAAATGAGTCTTAGTTAAATATACTCTAGGCTTAGAAAATCGTCTAAAATATTACTATTATTTTCTCGTACAATTTAATTTTTCGTTTAACGAATAAGGTTATAAATTTTCTGAATCTTGCGTATTCTAAAATGATCCATTTGTGTAAACTAATTTATATCAGCTGATACTCTAATTTTCTTATGTTAATATCATTCTAATTTAAATATTTAATCAAGAACTCATTCTAAATTCAATCATTTAAAACTAAAATTGAGAAATTGATACTACATATAATGCAATCAGGCATAATAACAATATTGAAAAAGAAATTTATTAAGTTCTCATTTCAAAACATAGAAAATTTACGATAGTTGCACGATCCATGAAGAAGCTTTACTGTTCCTAAAACATTTCACAAATAGTTCCGGTCAATTACAGATAAAAAATATATAAAAAGTTATTCATCTACTTTTCAGAAATGTACCTTTTTACATCAAACATTTACGCTCGGTCTTTATATTTGCGCATATTCTTGCGCAAATCTTTTAAAATTAAGAGTCAAAATATCCAGCAGTGTAATTTTGTGATTGTGAATTCTCTTACATAAAAAGAGCTTAGCTCGAGAGTTTGAGAGCACCTGCGGCACACGACTGATGGCTATGGCACTCCGCGCTCGGATCTTTGCATTTCTCCCGCATTCGTGCACAGATCTTTTAAACTTAAATATCAACAGACCGACAACTGTAATTTTGTGATTGTGAACTCTCTTTTGTTAAAGCTCTTTCGGATTTAACGAACACATTCTCATCACGTATCTCGTGCTTCGCACTCGATTCTGTCTCATATGACAACTTCAAATTGCTTATTCCAATATTGAAAAATAAAGCACAAATTGTATTTATCATGGTTATTTTAATATTTGTTTCGTATTTTGCTTTAAATTGTATTCTAAGCTGCCTTGGGCATTTTGCGCGGAATCTCTGCGTCCTGGCCGGATCCGGGACTCTTGTAATCAGCCTCATGTAGTAAGGTGTGATGGGACGCTCGACACTGCTGACATGTTGACTGAGATGGGCATGATCTTATAGTATGCCCCGACCGTAAGCAGTTGAAGCACATACGGGCCTGCACAGCTTTATTTTAGCGCTTTGTTGGCTCCTGTTTCATGAATTATTCGCAACGACCTGCGTAGTGCTTGGCTTTACACTATGCGCAGCTGGTAGGTTCAAAGTGAGTGGCATATGTTCGTGATCCACGCAAGCTACTGGAAGCTACTCAGAATTTTGCTTAATTCTTCAAATGGTGGCAGCCTTTGTCCTAACCTGGCCGGGACGACTCCCCCTTGTACCTTTGAGTCCAGTCTCTCTAGTTTATCCTCCCATGCGCCTCGAGTGATCGGATCCATGACCGATGCAGCTATTGATACCAACCAAGCATCCCGCTCATTCACGGGACAGTTGAGCGTCTTCAGCTTATCTCGAAGACAACGAAGCGCATCCAACAGTGTTTGCAGCGTCTTCGTCGACTCTTCCCGTAAAGGTTTAATGCTTTTAAAATCATTAAGATGGCCTTAGACTAACAGTCTTCGAAGCTTGAAACGATCCTCGAGAATGCCCCATGCACTGCCGTAGTTGTCGCCGGTGAGCTGGATTGTGTCCAAGGCAGACTGTGCCTTGCCTTTAACCAGCGTTTTTGGGTAGTACAGTTTTAATACGTTGTCGAGGCTGTTATCAATGTGAATTAATGCCTTGCAAAAATCGCGAAAGGATTCCCATTCCTCGCTCCTTCCAGAAATTTCGTGTATATTGATGCACGGAAGACGAGCATGCGACTGAGCCTGCCGCTCCGTTCCTCTGCTGTAGTCCATGGATTAAACGCTTCCTCCTTCCGTGAGTTGAGACCTCACGTCGTAGATTTTCGCCTTCCCATTGATGTAGTTCCGTTCCAGGGAGCTATAACATTTTTCTCGATGGTATAATTTCTCTAAAATGAAAATACATGTGTTACCCCGACGCTTCACTTCGCAGAGTAAAATTAAATTAACCATCGTTTATGCACTCGCATTGTCACTCGACGCCTTTGTTGTGCGGAGCAGTTACTGTCGCATCAATCGTGATATGTGTTTTGGTGTTTCTTTGACATAAACGTACGCTCGTTTGCCGCTTGAGGCACCTGAGCGTGCAGAGCTACAGAAAAACCACAGCTCAGAACTCAAACAACAGTCTCGATACGCGTAATAGCGTAGAGATCGAAAAAAACAATATGGATGTTGATTCGTAAAAACAGATTCGATGCGCACGATAGAGCAGCTCGAGCAGCAGTCTCGATGCGCGTGAGAGCACAGAGTTCAAAAAGACAATATCGACTTTAATTTGTAAAAACATATTTAAAGCCATTCTGTGCACTTACTACGTTGAGGGCGAGCGACGTAATGAACCCCGCATGCGTACGTGTCTATGTCTTGTTATCATTTATTGTATATTTTTGCTACCCTCTCTTTTCATCGTTATCTCTCATAAAATCTCGGAAAGAAAAGGAAGGAATCCTAAAATTTTACATAAGGATAAAGACAAATGACGAATGAGTCACGTACGACCTCGAATACGCAGACAAGGTATAGAAAGCTGAGAGATCTTAATATGAGAGCAAATAAATGGGAACAATAAGACAATTAAGGCAGAATTATGTCACCTGAATAGCGTAATAAAGTAAGGAATCAAAGTCTTATCGAAACTACACATGCATCTAGCCCTATGGAAATCCATTATGAACAATAAAAAAGTGTAGAACTACCCGTGTGTAAACAAGGTCGCGCACACACAAGGTCATTTAGGCGAAACTACATAGATATACATAGTGGCAATTT
>NC_046665.1:63460037-63490057 GCF_010883055.1 Belonocnema kinseyi
TTTTTAGGCCATTAGCGAGTGAAAGCTGGGCACCTCCAAGAGCGCCGATGATAAGGACGATTATTTCAACAGAATATTCCGGGTACAATCGTTGCAACTTCCTTATGAGGTCTCGATACTCCTCTTTCTTTTATTCTCCTTGGCTATCATGTTTTTGTTAGATGGTCCTGGAGTCAAGAAAAACCATGTCAGGTCTCGAGTGAGCAACAGAAACAATTGTCGAGAATATAAAGTTCCAGTATATGTGGCACTTCCCATTCTCGACAATTGACTTTATTTCCCTAGGAGCGGTGTGTTCAGGTGGAAATGACACTGTCTTGGCATGCAAAAATGAAACCCTTTGTAGCAGACTTCAATCCGGGCGATTTAAGGAAAGCAAACGTTAGCTCATAAGACATTGACTGATCTTTCACATTTCTGTGGAAGATACCGTGCATCCTCTTATCGAGGAGCTGTTCACGAAAGTTTTTCTCTTGTGCTTTCTTAATCCGGGCTTTCGGGAGTGAGTACTTGAGATAGATAAGATTTGATGCATTTTGCTCACCCCTAATACTGAAGTTAAGTCCGAGTGTTTCATCAGCCTCCTCCGCTGCTTTGTACAGAAAAGCTCCTTTGCCCACTTCTTCGTGATTCCTGACCATTTTGAGAAAAGGGTCTCTTCCATTTGCAACTCTATGTGCTGTAACCAGAATAATCCTGTTGTGAAGACATTCAAAACTCAATATACCGCGACCACCTTGACGGCGTGAGATATACAGTCGCGGAACGGAAGACTTAAGATGCATGCTTTTGTTCATGTGCATAACCTTTCTTGTCCCAATATAAAGGGATCTAAGCTCGTTCTTCGTCCATGGAACTACTCCAAATGAATAGAGTACTACCAGGACGGCAAGCATGTTCTCAAGAATTTATGCAAATCCATAAACCCTGAAATAGATCTTACGGTTATATTCATTTGATTAATAAACATCAATAGTCTTCGATTGCGATACGATTTGCATTTTTAATCGCTGCCCGACTACTACACAGAGTCTGCACTGAGCTCGAGATACTGCCACACCTGTACTGTGATTGGTCTGATTCACAGATTGTTTTGCACTAGATCCGCTCGAAGGAACCAACTGGCAACTCAATTGTGGACAGTTAAGTCCACCAAATTCAAGAGCATTCCCCGTTGACGATCTGGAGATATGTTTCATCTAAGTTGAATCCGGCTGACGTCGCTTCTCGCGGCGCGGATGTAAAGCAACTTCTACACGAAAGCGCCAATCCATCGCCTTAGCGTGCACCGCCAATCAACAAGGATCAAATTATATGTTAAAGTTCTCCGATCACGGTCGGCTCCTGCGATTCTTTACACGGCTTCGGAGGTGGGTTCGGCAAAGATTGAATTGCGAACCTACAGCCAATATACTGGACGCAATAACACAAACAGAAATTCACACATCACTGGAGTCCTGCATCAGGTCCGCTCAGAGATAAACCTTCAATAGCGAGATTAATTTATTGAAACAGATGCAACTAGACGGAAGATCGAATCCTCTACGGAAAGATCCAGCAAGAACGCTTAGCCCCCTTATTTTTCCGAGTCGAATTCCGAGCGTTGGAGGCCGACTTGAGCACTCCTTGTTGCCTCATCATATAAAACACCCTCCATTTTTTAACGGAGCTTGTCATCTCGGCGAACTCATAATCGGATGGACTCACGCCCGCTCTCTTCACGCAAGCTTTCGTTCAACGTACTCCTACGTACTTCAGCGGGCATGGATCATCGGAGGAAAGCGCAGGATCCGGCATTTTATATCAAAATGTGTGGTCTGTCTTCGACACTGATCGTGTCCTGTGTCGCAGTTGATGGCGAATCCATCCCCAGGACGTGTCACACCCTCTCGAGCTTTCGCTCAATCAGGAGTCGCCTATGCTGGGCCATTTCATGTACTGCCTAAAAAGGGTCGAGGATTACGCACCAGAAAGATTTCTTTGAGCCTTTTTCTACATGGCTTTGAAGAACATTCATCCCGAGCCAGTTTGATATCTCTCAACCGAGAGTCTTATGGGCGCTGTGACACGTTTCTGTGGCCGTGGCGGAAGACCCGCTGAGTTATGGAGCAAGAACGCAACTAACTTTTACCTTGCTGATATTGAGCTTAAAGAAACACTGCACAAATAGTCACTGAACCGAGACCAAGTGACGACTCGTTTAACTGAGGAAGGTATTTCTTGGAATTTTATACCACCGTCGACGCCACATTTCGGGGGATTGTGGGAGGCCGTTGTGCGGTCATTCACTTACTATTGGGTGATTTCTTGCTCAACGTTCCCGAACTGCCAATCCACGAAGAGCGTATGGACCATCTCCAGCATTGGCATATTGATGTTAATTTTAGACCCCTCGCTTCTACGTGTGAATCGACGTTGGCGTCTGGGGCACGTTATAGCAGTCCATCCCGGGCTCGACGCCCTGGTGAGAACGGCTACAGTGAAAACCGAACACGGTGTTTATGTCTAATCTATCGTGAAATTCACAGTCCTGCCTATGATAGAAGAGCCTGCTTCGCGCCACCGACGAACCGTTCTTCAACTTCGCCGTGACGGCGGGTGGCTCCTGAAGTTTCATCACATTCTCATCTAAGCCGAGGTGGGCAGAATCAGCAATTCGGCTTCCTCACAGCTCAGACACTTCGAGCATAAGCGTGCACTTACCATTTATACCTCCAGCCGTGTTCTCTTTCTAAATTTCATACAGTGTGAACATTGTAATTTCCTGTTGAAAGCTGTGAGCAATAAATTACAGTAAAACCAAAAGTGACTCTCTTCCTTCACGAGGCTATCCTGTTGAACACCTTCGAAACTCAAACACAACCTGAATTATCTTGAACATAAATAAGTAAGATATTCATATAATTGGTCAAATTTATTCACACTCACTTTTTTTGTGAGATAAAATTGTTTTCAATTTTATAATTTCGGCTCATTTGCAGATATAAATGGAACATTTTAATAAACGAATAAACTGGCAATCTTATGCATAGAAAAACAATATCTCGTGAGATTTTTATCTGCTTGCTTTGTACTCGTATGCATATAAAAAATATATATACAATATATAAAATATATTTATTTTATTTGGGTTAGCAACTGCGGGCTCTTCGCTCCTCGATCGTGTTCGAATCGGGCAAAGCATGGTGTTTGCTGTCATGGGCGAAAAAGTGCGCTAAGTAATAATGATGCAGAAAAACTATTTTTCCAAGATTGAGTTACTTCAACAGGGTTTGCATGTGTTGAGTTAAGGAGTAATACATATCTGCTACTCCTTCATACTTTCACACAAACCTTCCTCCGCGCTTAGGGCGCGTTGGTACGCTCTCGCGCTTTATGCACTTTTTCGTACGCTTAATGCATACACTTTAACTAAATTTTTCGAATATTGTGAATACTATAACTTAAATCGAAAACTGTGATTTAAACTTTTGAGGAAATACAGCCATAAATTGTAACTAACTTTTTTTTGACTTGATTTTAAAGAAGGTTCTCAAAGTACCTACGGCTTTGACGATTACATTCTCATTACGAAACTCGCGCTTCGCGCTCGATGATTCGTGTGCACTTTAAAAACTTCATCAAGGTAATTTGTAAATTTTTTTTTAAATTTACTAAAAATAACGTTTTAAACTTATGGATCTTTCAGAAAATCAAAATTGCCTAGTTTTGAAAATGATCCAACTTTTTGCCACTTTTGCCTGATTAAAAAATTTTCTGATAATAGTTTCGAAAAACAATTATTTTACATCTAGTAGAAATTTGGATTGATATTTCTCTACCTATTAAATTTTTTTTTCTTTATTTAGAAAATTTTTAAAATGTTGAAACGCATATAACTTTTTAAAGTTTTATCGAATTTAAAAATGTCATTAGGACAATTTTCAATTCTTTTTGACGTCTAGCAGAAATATTGACAAAAATTTATAAAACTCAAAAAAAAATTTTATTTAAATTTTGAAAAAGCTCAAACTTTTGGAATTTTTGTTTAATCGAAAAATTCAACTAACATATTTTCTAAATACATTTGATATCTAGTGATGAATTTAAATGAAATTCTCTGATCTTTTAGAAAAATTTTTATTTTTCTGAACATTTTCCGAATTTTCAAAAGTATATACCTTTCTAATTTTCATCAAAATTAAAATTTTCATTCAGATAATTTGCAAGTATTTTACCCATCTATAAGAAACTTTAACAAAAATTTCAAATTTGAAAAAAGAAATTTTTTAATCTTGATGAAGCTCTAGATTTTTTTATTTTGATTGGAAATATCTGCTGAACGAACTGAGCCTTCATTTTGGGTAACTTAAGAAGTGAACCAAAGGCTGACTTGATTAGATAAATCCTTCCAAAGTTCGCGTGGCTATAACATTCAGGTAACTATACATACACCCATACAGAAATACAGACAGACAGGCACCGATGAAATTATATGATTTTCGGATTCTATGAGTGCCGAAACTTAAAGATCCGTTAAAAACCAGAGATCTAAAATTTGGACGATTACATTACATTCTCGTGAATGAGGTCGTTTGAGCGCGCCTAGGGCGCGCGACTGTTGGTTCTCGCACTTCGCGTCTTTGCATTACCCTCCACATTTGTGCATAGACCACAATGCAAAATTTTCTACATTCTATGTTAAAAACCATTATATCAAATGTCTATTACAATTTTTTGTGTGTTTAGCTTGGTCTGGTACTGCTTATTCTGATATTGCAAAATAATGTAAACATTTTATTTTTCCTGACCCTAATAGGGCCCTGCTGTGGTTGCTTAATCATTTTCCCTTTTCTCAAGTGAAGCTGAACACTTTTTTTTTAATTTGTCATTAAAGAAGGTTCTCAAAGTACCTACGGCTTTGATGAATACATTCTCATTGCGATAATCGCGCTTCGCGCTTAACATTTAGGTTATACAGGGTCTATTTTTTTAATTTCGGGCTAATAAAAAAATTCGGCTAGAATAGTTTAAAAATATATTTGTTATGCAATGAAAATTTTGAATAAACTTTTTGGATCTATGAAAAAATCAATTTGTCTATTTTTTAAAATTTTCAAATTTTTTAAAAGTATATAACTTTTCTAATTTTTATCAAAATAGAAAATTTTATTTAGATAATTTGCAAGTGTTTCACCCATCTATGAGAAACTTCGACAAAAATTTTTAAAATTTCACACAACAAATTTCAAAATTTTGAAAATGCTCCCAAGTTTTAAATTTTGGTTCGAAATATCTGATTAACGAACTTAGCCTTCATTTTGGGTATCTTCAGAAGTGTATCAAAAGCGAACTCGATTGGACAAATCCTTCAAAATTTAGCGTGGCTACAACATTCAGGTAACCATACATGATACATACATACATACATACATACATACATACATACATACATACACAATGAGAATTCTGAGGAATGAGAATGTAAAAATATATTCGAGGGTTTACGCTTTTTATTTTATTTGAATATTTTGTTCTGGCTTTAAAGATATTTGATTGTTTGTACGACGTAATATACAAACATTCTCAATCCTAATGGTTGTGAATGATTTATTGCTTATCATAAGGTGGAGTAAAGAAACAGTTTTGTATATATATAGCAATAAATATGTATAAAATGTCTCAGTGTTCGTTTACAAGACTAAATTTATAAAAATGAAGATCCTCGTTATGATTCTTAGGAATCTACTTCTTTCAATAGCATTTTTGCTGAATTTTCGCGGTAAGTGTGCTTTATACACTATATTTCTCAATTAATGTCTGATAAATATCACATGTTCATATAATCAAAAATATTAATCTGAAATTCATTGGGATCGTATCCACTCGACTTATCGCCACGTCAATGCTGCCATATGGGAAACCCTGAACGCGTAGACTTAGGCCTGCTTTTCGATTTGCATTTCAAATTTATATAAAAAAGAAATCTATGTCGCACGCTCAATTTTTATTAGCGAAAAACATTGCTTTATTTTTTTCATAAAATTGAAATACAGTTTGGCCAATCAGAGTGCAGAATTTTGAGTCTGTGCATTCTGGGCTCCCTTTCTGGAATCACTTCCCAACGTAGGAACTGGCACGTTGGTGCACGCGCTGGCTATCGCAAATTCGTTCATGGTTGCCTGATTGAGGATCTATCACAAACTGAATAATTGTGTTACACTCATTGTTATCTTTTGAGGAGAAGCAATTAAGGAAGTCGCCCAAAAAATCGCCCATCAGTCATGTATTCCGCGCCTTATTTTTAAAGTTTGGGCCACTTGTTCAAAGCTCCATATGGTAAAAAAAGACTGTTACGTTGCATTCACATGCATATTTTAACCTAAATCTCTCGGAATGCACGTGAGATGTGATATTCTAAATATTTTTATACTTGCATCTGAAAAAATGCGTCCAGAGTGAAATTTCATATGATCATACAAATTTTTGTGTGCTTCATGATTTAGAAAATTCGGATCTTCTGGCGGGCTGTTTTGAACGCCTAGTTCATTCCTTATAAACTTAAGAATGAAAGTTATGTATTTAATTTCAATTATATTGAAAGCCTTTTTTTCAGTTTTATTAAAGGAACAATGTTTGGACTGTTACGCTACACAAAAGTACTGTTACATTACCTGTGTAATCGACCATGGCACAACACGTAGAATTGAGAATCAAAAAGGCTCTAATTGTTATATTTTACAGTAGATAACATCAATTAAGGGGTCTTACAATTATAAATTCAAACAATTTAAAGTAGCTGTTTGCAATGTTATGTTACACAAAAAGAATGTGGTACAAAAAAAGTTTAATTTTTTTAATTTTATAATAAATATTATCAATTAAGTGGTCTTAAAATTATACATTGAAGTATTTGAAAGTAAAAATTATGATAGTGATGATATATTGATCATCGAGAGAAAGATTCTGTTACGTTACATGTTGTTTTTGGCCCTCAACACAGACGTACATGAAAGCAGTTCTTATTTTCAAATCTATTCGAAAAGTTGCTGAAAAGTGCTTGAAAAAAATTAGCAATTTCTCTTTCGTTAACGTGGTAGATTTTGCACCAAAAGATGTTTTCGGATTTTGAACTATTACGTTACATAGGAAAAAGCGGTCAAATTCTTTTTCATTGAAAATTCACATTACACTTCCTTACCTCAAATATTTTATTTCGTTACATTGGCTACACCGAATTCTATCTGAGAAAAGCGAATAACGAGAAGAAAATAACAATCATGGAATACAGCGTACCCTTTGTTTAACGTTGTATTTTTGTCAATTTTTATCGTAGAGTAAAGCAGGGACATACGGAGAGGCTAGATAGCGGGAGTGTATTTAAGTTAATTATCGAAGCCTTTTAAATTAAAATATTCAAACTCATTGACGCTTCTATTCAAAATGGATGCAAAATTTTGCCATTTTTCATTTTTAGGTGTAAAATTAGTTTGTGTTTCTTACTTCTTAGTTTCGTGTACTTTTTCCATTTTTCATAACGAATTATTATTATTATTATTATTATTATTATATATTATATATTACATTTATATGATATTATATATTATTACCAATATATTATATTATTATAATTATTAATTATCTAATTTTATATATTTCATTTAATGCATTTCCAATTTTATTTAAGTTATAATCCATTTATAATTCCATTTGCAAGCTTTAAAATTGAACGGTTAAAAAGCTTATATGATTTTTAATTAAAAATTTTCGCTAAAATTTTTAGAAGACTTTATATTTTATGTTTCTGCTAAATTTGGTGCGCCTAAATTTTCCAGTCCAGCATTTTTTGGCGTCAAAGAACTTTATTTTCGGGCTAGATTACAAGATTATAGTACGATATAGTATTACAAAATTAAATAATATTACAAGAGATTACATAGGATTGTATAAGATAACATGATACGATAAACAGAATTACACCTGATTTAAGATATTTTACCCAATTATAGGATTACACAAGATTACACAGAATTATAGGGATTATATTGACTAACTTGGATTTTAAAAGATTAAAAGAGATTAAATATAATTAAAATTGAATACCACTAAAAACTGAAAAATAAAATTTACTAAGCATTTGAGGGAATGCACCCTATATAAACCAAAATTTAAATAATCAATCGTGGACATAAAGATGAAATGTAATTGGCTTTCCAAATTTTTCTCCAGTTCTATACTCGTAATAACAAACACTTAAGTTACAATTGAATTTTTATATTTTTAGGAAAATGAAAATGTTCTATTTCATAATATTAAATAATAATTTTCCTTGTAAAAAGGAAATACAATTAGAAACAAAATGTCATCAAGTACAAGGAAAATTTTTCTAAAACAAGTTAAAATTGTTTCAATTTTTGAAAAGTAGATAATTATGCTTTATGAATTTGTTTCGTGAAAGTGAGGTGTCTTTAATTAGCTTCTTAAATTATAATACCCACTTGTCAAGTTTCCAAAGTTCTAGGAATAATATTTTCCATACTTTTTGAAATACTTTTTCTGAGAAATGAAGTGCTTGTTAATAATACTAATTTAGCAAAACGGATACAAGAATATAAACCCTATTAAGCTACTGTAATCAACTGATTTACATTTTTATTCCAAGCGCTTTTACTATCGTTCGTTTTTGGAAAATGCCTGTTTTGTGGCATAAAATATTTTTGCTCGTATTTAAGTCAGTATTCAACTTTGAAACGCTCGGAAAAAAGCTAAATAAATACACTCTTGAAATCCATTAAAATAAAATTTTCATTTATTTTATGCACTTTTTGTATATAAAAACGTGAGTCAAAGTCAACTTCTCAAAAAGTAGCTAGGTCCGCGCTGTTGTAAAAATTTCGATAATGGGCAGTCCGAAACAAAAAAATTGAACAGTTTTAGATTCAGTATGAATCCAGTAATCGGCTGAACTAGGATTATTAAAAAAAATATTTTAACTATATTTTTCGTACAAAAAACTGTAAAAGTAAACTCACTTTTTCCGTTTTGTTTTTGTCTTTTCGTGACCATTTTGTTATCTTTGCATGTCTATCAAAAATCCTTGCTCAGCCCGTTGCTGGAGTCATACTGAATTTAAAACTGTTTAATTTTTTTGTTTCGGACCACCCATTCTCGAGATTTTTACAACAGCGCGGACCTATATACTTTTTGAAGAGTTGACCTTGACTGACCTTTTTATGTGTAAAAAGTGCATAAAATAAAAAAATAAAATTTTCTATATATTTTAAGAGTGTATTTATTAAGCCTAACAAAACCTACATCAATATTATTAATAATAATCTTAGAAGGAATTAATAAAGATGGCTTTTTTCGAGCGCTTAAAAGTAGAATACTGCTTAATTGGGGTATACAAATGTTAAAAAATGTTGTAGTTATTAATATAACAAAAAAGTAGAATAAATTACACAAGAATTTATTGGCTTACACTATATTGCATTGGTGTTCTTGAGATCACAAGGATGATAAGGAATTGCATAGGTTACGCGGAATCTATAAAGAATACATATACATGGGATTATACAAGATTACACAGGATTACCAAAAATAATACAAGTTACATGAGATTAAATGTCAAAGTATACATTAGATTACAATAGAACAGAAAAAACTAGGGGTTCACTCATTTTGCTGCTCAAATTAAAGTTGGTATCATTTGGAACTTGAGCTCCAATAGATACCTGTAGAAGCCCAAATAACTTCGATTAGAGCGCAATTGAAAAGAAGAGCATTAACAGCATCAAGGCCCATTCAAAAACCAACCGCTTGCAAAGTCGGGTTGGTAAGTTAGCAATTTACAGAGTATATCGGCAAAGCAAACACAAACGATATTAATATTTATTCATTTTCCTTCTTACTTGTTAAGGTTCACTCATTTTAGAATTTTTAATACAAAGTTAGCTTAAGTCTACACCATCTTTAAATTACCATGATTTAAAATCATTGGTCAATTTATAATTGGAAATGTAATGCAATTTTATTGATTGTCAGTGCAAATGTATTGCTTACCTAACCCATTTTAACCTACTCTTAAAAGTTATAAAAAATCTTAAAAATTATTCACAATAATTTTATTTAAAAAATTTTTGATGTACAATTAATAAACCTTTGTAATTAATTATTATTGAGTGAATCTTTTAGAAGCATAGTCTTCACCAGGCACTATTAATATCAGCTCAGCAAATTAGCCGTTATTAATATTTTTAAATATTACAACGACCTTTCGTTGTTTTAAATTAATTAAAAGTAGAGATGCTTCAGAAACATTTGTTTTTGCAACAACCCTACGTCACTCCTAACAATATGTTTGTACTTTTGAAAAGTAACATATGTAATTGCACATCTCTTCATAACAGCAAATATATTACTCAGGATTTCATTGCGCATAATGTTCGTTATACTTAGGGTACCTTTTCACGAATGCCTGTTTTAAATTAGTCGTGGAATTAATATTTTTCATATGATTCATTTCTAGCTGCTTTGTTGATTTATGGCAAATTTAATTGGTTGCGAACCTAGAAACGAACTGAATGTTGTAAATTAATTCATCAGATTATTCAAATTCGACCTGATTTTATTGCAAAAAAACTTTTTTTTTTATTTTGACTTTAGAAAAAAACAAAATTTTCAATTCATTTTTAGTAACTTTATTCACTTTATTTTAGGTCAAATTGTTGTGAATGAAAAGAGTAAGAATTAGAAACTCGACAGGGACTTCAAAATCTTATTTTAGGATTACGAAATTACTTTTAATACATGTTATAATTATTATTTATTATAAATATCACATTTGAATATCGACACTATTCAAAATCAGCGCGCCTACAGTAACCAATTGTTTTGCCGGCGCAACGCAAGCGCAGTTCAAAAAGTTGCTATGATTGTGAGCACTGAAATGAATAAGCCTTTATATTTTCAAGTTTGCTACGTAACCTGCAAATGATATTTACCAAGTCATTATATCTATTTTAATTAAGTTATTATTTTCTAATTTAATTATCCTCATTAATTTATGTCCACCAAAGTTCGATTATATGTGTGATTTAAGGTAAATATTATGTTTTTAATTAATCATAATATCGAAGTGGGCAAAGCGAAAAATAGGTTCTTTAGGAATAGGCTTGATTACATTTGAGATCCTTTTGAACCCCAGGTGTGGTATTATTTAGAGCTCATTTATCGTTTTGGTTTCCTTTTCAGCAAATAGAGTTCATTTTTGTTGTAGCTCCTTTGGAACCAAAAACGGGTTCCAATGGAAACTTCAGTTTTTGCTGTGAGTGCGCTGTTAAAAATATCTGATTTAAATTTAATATACATGCGAATAAAGTCATTTGCATATACCGTACATCAGTTTTAATATACCATCATGTTGTAAAATTAATAAACATGTATATTAAAGTCCTATTAAAAAATAAAGTAATAGCCTTAAATTCTTCGTCTAAATACTCATAATTAAAGTGCAATGTGCAAGTGAAATTTTTTCTAAAATTTGCTAAGAATGATAGAATTTTAACGTGAGTTCAGGTGCTTGGGCCTTAGGTTTCTTAATTATTTTCTTATTTGAACTTTTCCACTTAAAAGCTAGTGCCATTTATGTTGATCTAAAAAATATTACGTTTTACTATTTATAATTTCAAATGAGTGCCAAAATCTTTTTTAATTTGTGTAAAGTGCAAATGTCTGTCTTCTAATAAATTATTAATATGTGGTATATGAAATTAAATTACATATTCTCTTAATGGCGATTTCGTATACTGAGGTTTTAAATTTAATATACAAATGAATATTAAATGTATATTAAAATTGCAAACATTTTTAGCAGTAGGGTTAACCCCCCGATTAGTAGTTAAGTCCTCCCACAGCGAAAATTACTATTCTCAATAGCGTACTATAAATTACGTTTAAAATTTTAGATTTGTTTGTGACCTACTCCAGCATGGGTTGCTTTACATTTAAAATTTGAAATTCTTCAGTTTTACCATTTCTATACATAGAATTTCTAAAGTTTGAACGAATTTAAAGATTTTCCTTATTAATTTTTTTTAAATGTTCCACTTTAGATTATTCATGTTTAATTTCTAGTTTAAAATTGGTCATTATTAACAGTTATTTTTTTAAATTGTAGACAATTCAAAAAAATTCAAATTGATATTTTTTAATTTTCAGTGCTTTAATTTAGAATGCTCAGGTCTAAAATTTTGACATTGACTGTAAGACTTTTTAAATAAAAATAGTAATTATTTTTTGTACAGAATGTTTTTCGTCGGGAATTTACGGAGCAGGATCATCAGAACCAAATTTGTATGCCAATAACCCACGTCTCAATACCGTACCAATCATTATCACTTATAAAGAACAGCACATTGAGGTGTCTTTCCACATTATCAACGGCCATTCTGTAACAAAGGACTGTAAGGTTTTAGAAGAACATGATGGTATTCCACGTATCAATCAGAAAGGTTATATCAATTTTATAACCCGTGCTCTTTTTCATAATGGCATAAGATATTGTGTAATATATGAAAAAGGAGATGGAAAACTTTTGGGAGCTAAGCTTCCACCTGTCTGGGGTGATATACCGTATAAGGATACTAAAGGTAAATGAGTATAGAAAAATACAATATACAAATTTTGTTGGATAGAACAATTGTTCCTTCAACTGCTTCAGCCAAACGTATAGCTGAATTTCATCTTATAGGAAAATATAGCTGTGTTACCTAAATGTCTAGCTTTTACGGCCGTATTTCGCCACTGGGAGATTTGTTAAATAGAATAATTTAGCCAAACCAGCTAGATATTTAAGTTACGCAACTATATATTTTCCCGGAACACGAAATCCAACTATTCGTTTTTTTGGAATGGATTTCTACGTATTTCAAGGAATTTCATTGGATTTTATTGGGTTTCCAAACAATTTAAGTATTTAAGTATTTAAATATTTGCACGAATTTCAAGAAATTTTCTAAGATGTAAATACTCTTCAAGCGACTCTAAAGTATTTCAAGAGATTATAAATAGTTTTGTATTTTCAAAGATATGAAGGAATTTCTAAAGAACTTTCAAAAATTAATGTAATGAACTTTTAAAGGATGCCTACGGATTTTAAATATTTTAAAGGATTTAAAACATTTCTAGAGATTCGAAAGTTTTTTCTTGAAAGTACTTTAATAAATAAGTTCATTTTCATTTATCCTCAACGGATTTCAAATACATTTTATTATTTTAATTGTTTTTTTACGATTTTTAATATATTTTAAGGAATTATAAAGGATTCAAACGAATTTGATGGGATTAAAAAATTGGAAAGAATTCCAAAGAATTTTTTAAGATTTCAAAGGATTTCAAAAGAATTTTAGAAAATAAATCGAATGCAATTTGATTTCAAGGAATTCTTACCGATTTGAAAGATTTTAACGGCTTTTAAGGTATTTAAGATTTCAAAAATCTCTAGGGTTTTAAAAAAAAAATTAATTTTGATTAATAAGGGTAATTTAATATAAATGTTCTAGGAATTTTTTATTGTTTCTATATCCTTTAATGGATTTTTGCGATATTAAAATAAATGTTTTCAGATGATTCTTAAGGACTTCAACGGATCCTCAGAGATTTAAAAAATTTTAGAGATATAATAGAATTGAGTAGGATTTCCAAAGATTTCAAAGGATTTTCAGTCATTTGTAAAAAAAATTGAAATTAAATTTCAGCAGATTCCTAGTATAGCGATTATAATGATTTATATGGGTTACAAATAAGTGAAATCCTTTAATAGCCCTCCCTTCTATAGCCCTTCCTAAAATTAACGCCACGCCGTAGGTAGGTGTAACAGAAGCTGTGAAGAGTGCGCGGTCTCGAGTTGTCACTCAGGCGTGAACAAATAAAAGCGGAGCTGGCTGAAATGAGTTAGTTCCCACCCACCGTCAGCCCCAAGATCGGTGATATATATAGTAAGAGTTTCACTGCATTCCCAAGAATTTAAACCGTTCTTGTTATATGATTTAAAAGAATCAATAGGTTTTCCAAAGATCTCAACGGATTTTTAGAGTTTGTAAAATAAGTAACAATGTTTCAAGGGATTTAATTTAAAATCTTGTGAAGTATTTCAAAAGATTCAAAACCACTTCTATGATTTATAAAGAAATTTAATTTAATTTTAACGAATTTTTATATATTCCGAAGGTTTCAATGGATTCTAAGGTATTTTAGTTGATTTCATAAGATTGGAAACATTTTATTGAATTACGAAGAATTTTCATTATTTAAAATATTTGTAGGGATTTTAACGGGGTTTTCAAACAGAATAATTAGTAAATAAATTTATTTAATTATAATTTTATTTTTTTAAGGTACTTGAAAAGATTAAAAATTTTTTATTGCTTCTTCAAGGATGTCAAGAGAAGTCAAAGATTTCTAGAGACTTCAACGTATTTCTAGAGAACTTTAGGAATAAATTAAATTGTATTTCAAGGTAATTCTACGTAATTTAACAATGTCAAGGAGTATGAAGGAATAACACAAATTTATACAGGTGTTTATTATATATTAATTATAGTTTCAGGATTACCTTATCGTTGTTTTCTATGTCATGGTTTTCTACAATAAATTTCTGATAATTATGAAAAGATAATGGGAAAATCATTATTTCATGCAATGCCTATAAAATCTATAAAAATCTATTTGAAATATATAAAATCCATGAGATACTTATTAATCTGACGCAATATTTTTGCATCACATATCCACTATCTTTTGTGATCCCATCCAATCTTGCAATTCTGTTGGCACCAAAAATCCTAGTAATTGACCGCGTAAAAATATTAAACGTTTTATTTCATAATTTTTAATTTGCGATTTTTCCAATTAAGAATGCTTGGAATTTTATATTATGTATTTTCCTAAATTTAAATATGATTTCTTTCATTTCGAGTTTCTGTTCAAGTTTACAGGTTACATTTTGAAGTTATCACATCCTATATATTTAAAGCGAAAGTAAATTAGATTCAATAATATTCTAAAACCATATAAACATTTATTTTGTTGTCTCTTAAAAATCGAAGAACTTTCTTTTCTTTTTAAGGTGAACCAAGGCTTTTCAATCCTGACGCATCCAAATTTTATATAACTTATTGGGGTCTAGACCTTTTGGTATTGCAGGATCCTCAAACAGAAAACCAGTATGATATAAAACTTTTGCCTGAGGATAAAAAACCCAATTCATCATATTGGCAAGCATATGCGGTTAGAACCATCGAAGTTGAATTTGGTGGCTTATTCTTTTTGTTGTACCAAAGGCAGCGAGTAAATGGTGTACGTAATTTGAAAATTGTGGGAGCTGATCTTGACCCAAATTGGCGGGAAAAATTGTCACAGACCCGCTCCGGATAAGCAATCCAAATTTATGTGAATTTTGTTATATTTTTGGGATCTAAGTTCCTGAATAAAATAATGTAATAATTAATGAATAATTTTTCCCTTTTCTAGAAAAACTTTCCGTTATATTTTTAAATATACAATATTTGAAAATACGATTCTACAGCTTTTAACAGTTCGGCAAAGTTCAGCACAGTTTTTAGAAGATTATGCATATTTTTCTTATATGTGAATTCCATACGATATTTAATGAATACAAAGATTTATTAAACTTTAAACCTCGTTCTCTTACATTTTCTTAAATGAAGGAAAATCAGCTTTTCATTAGGACCAAAATTATACTAAATGTGCATAGTTGAGTCTTTTAGTTTGACTTCCAACATTACAATATTTTGTAATAGATACTGTTTTTAGAACCCAGCAAAATTTCAAATTATAAGCGTTTGAAATTAAACAATTTTGATTTTGTGAATTAAGACAATATGTGACTAGCAATATTTCTGATCCGTATGATCTCCAGACCCGTAAAAATTATTTTCATTCATGACAATGTAATCAATACGGAAGTAACATTTTTTTAAGCACATATGACTGATCAGAAGTATTTATTTATTTATTTCTTAAATTATTTAATTCATTTCGAACGTATTTGTGAATTTTTAATGTTTAAAATTTCATACTGTGTATTTTTTAAAGTTTATGTTTTAATGGATCATTAAGATTTCTAAAGATTTTAAGGGATTTCAATTAACTTTTTGAGAACTTAAAACAATACAATAAATTTCGTTTTAACAGACTTTTATTACTATCTAAATAAGAAGTTTCTCATTTATGTGTATCTATGTTCATTATTGATGGCATTCTACAAGGTGTCTTAAAAGTCCCGGAACGGTTGGATATTTCCTCAGGTAAAATATTTTTCAAAGAAGTGAAGGTCATTCCTAAACTAAATTTCAACGAGGAATTCAATGATGCCCTTAATTTTGACCTTGAAGTTGACTTTCATGACTTTTTGAAGGTCAACTTTGTTTTTTTAAATGGAAACCCCCTTTTTTACATCTGCAATCGATAGAGGGGAAAATTATACGTTGAGGTACGTACCCAAGTGATAGGTCAATTTTAACGTTCAAGGTCAGTTAGAGGTTATTCGAAATTAACAAAGTTTTTCAAGAGGTCAGTGCAATTCCTGAAGTAAATTTCAACGAGAAATTCATTGTTGAGCTCTCCATTGATCTTGGTGATGATTTTCAAGGTTTTTTCAAGGTTTTTTCTAAGCAGTTTACGTTTACGTTTAGCATTACCCAGGAACAACGACGTGGACGTAGTAAATTCTGTTCCCTTTAAGGTGCTTGATTAGCGTGAGTCTCCTTGCCTCTCACGTATCGGCGTGCTTGATTAGCGTGAGTCCTCTTACCTCTCACGCTTCAGTGAAGATGTTCGAATAGAAAACCTTGAGCTTCTTGACGAAAAGCTATGCGAATGTAAAAATGAGTATGAGAGCATTACGAATCATCTCCCCTTCCAATCCACCTTTGAGGGAACTTGATTATCCAAATATGCTCGAGCCCCCCTACCGTAATGAGCCGCTGCTCCGTCCTGATGGAACCAAGTATTTGGAAAATTATCGCCTGTAATCGCCCTTATTCTTGGTGCAATTTGGCTTCTTTTGTGGATATTATGTGTGACTCTCCAACATCCAATCAGGATTTGTGTCGGACCAATTTCTACAATTTTGCCTTTTAACTTCACCTTTTAAAGTGAAAGTAGATTCATCTGAAAATACTGTATTGTACAAAAAAAGAGGATCTCTATCAATTCTGTCCATCACAATTTCACAATATTCAACCCGACGATCAGGATCGTCCCCATTGAGCTCTTGTACCAGATGAAATTTGTAAGGGTGGAAATTAATGCTTCTTAAAATATTTCGCATTGTCTCAGAAGCAACGTCACGCTCATCACTAGCTAGACGTAAACTAAAGTGTGGGTTTTCAACAAATGCTTGGGCTATGTCCATCTGCATCTCATCAGATCCTGTAGATTTTGGCCGACTAGTTCTCTGAAGGTCCTTGATAGATCCATGATTCATAAAGCGCCTTACAGTTCTTTCAATTGTTGATTTTGAGACAGGATTTAACTCTTCTCCATTACGAAAAGTGCGATTATAAAGTAAACAAACTTGATCATAAGATCGAAATCGATCTCCCCAACCACGTATAATTAATACAGATACCCTCCCTTGTTCCGAAAGTGTAGCCTGCGCCATAATAATCTTTTAGCGAAAGATAGTATGTACTCGTAATACGTAAATTTAGTTTCGATTCGTGATATTCGTATGGGAAAACGGTATCGGACTTATGTTATCGCCTTAGGTATTGACTTAGGTATCGAAAAACGGTATAGGGCTCTATAGCTCTTCGGGAAGGAACAGAACTCTCACCAGAACACCTGAAACTTTTAACGAAAAATTTCCTTATGATTTTACAATATTCAAAACTCTGTAATCAAGATCAATACAGAGGTCACCAATGAATTTCTTAATGAAATTTACTTCAGGAATTACACTGATCTCTTGAAAAACTTTGTTAATTTCAAATAACCTCTAACTGGCCTTGACCGTTACAATTGACGTATGACTTGGGTACGTGACTAAACGTAGAATTTTCCGCCCTATCGATTGCAGATGTAAAAAAGGAGGTTTCCATTAAGAAAAAACAAAGCTGACCTTCAAAAAGCCACGAAGTTCAACTTCAAGGTCAAAATGAAGTTGACCATTGAATTCTTCGTTGAAATTTACTTCAGGAATGACCTTCACTTTTTTGAAAAATATTTTATCTGGGAAAATGTCCAACCGTCCCGGGAGCATTGAGCCATATACCTTTTGGGGTAGCGTGCATTACTTCTTCAGGAAGGGAGATAGGCCTGAAGTTAGAGATGTCTGACAGACGGTTTCACACTAAATTTTTTTGGGGATTTTTTAAAACTTTTTTTTTGCATAGAAATGAACGAGTAGGTAAAAAAAGCACTTTCATCCTTTCGGTTTTTTCCATTTTGTCTAAAAAGGATGAGAGCAAAATCAAATTTTTTACTACAAATGATCATTTTGTATTAAAAAAAATATTTTACTGCTTTTGTAAATACTAATTCAGACGAAGAACACTAACAAGGTGTGAAGACAAAGTTAAAAATTAATTTTCCGTTATCAAAAAAGTGTCCAATTCGACCAAACTTGCCACTCCAACCGTGTCAATGCACTTATACGGTCCATTTTCGAATAGAATGAATAAAATCTGACATTTTAAATATCTTATTTCTAAAGCTTTTTTCTAGAGAAATGAAAAGAAAAAGAAAAAAATCGTATGTACGGACGTGGGTTAAATCTGACCAAACTTTGCCCTAAAATCATGTCAATGCAAATATACGGTCAAATTTCGAATATAATTAATCAAATCTGACATTTTTAAATACCATATTTTTAAAGATATTTTCGAGAGGAAAGAAAAGAAAAAATAGAAGAAAAAATCGTATGTACGAACGTGGGTCAAATCCGACCAAATGTTGCCCTGAAATCATGTCAATGCGCCCATACGGTCCACTTTCAAATATAATTTATAAAATGTGACATTCTTATTATCATGTTTTTAAAGCAATTGTCTAGAAGATAAAAAAGTACCAAAAAAATTCAAAATCCTATTTCCGGAAGTGGGTCAAATCTGACCAAATGTGCAAACGTAAAGCAATTATACGTTTCCACACTGAATATTTTTTTAAATATTTGATTTCTTTTCACTCTTTTTGGATAGTAATGTAGGGGAAGGTTCAAAAAGCACAGTCTCACTTTCGATTTTTTTCAATTTTGCCTAAAAAAATGAAAGCAAAATAAAATTTTTTCCTACGAATGTTCATTTTCTATTAGAAAATGTATAACCGTATAGGTGCATTAACGCGATGTCAGGGCAACATTTGATCGGATTTGAGCCACGTCTGGACAAAAGATTTTTTCTTTGCTTTTCTCTTGTCTTTCCTCTAGAAAATAGGTTTAAAAATATGATATTTAAAAATGTCAGATTTGATTAATTCAATTCGAAAATGGACCGTATATTTGCATTGACATGATTTTAGGACAACGTTTGGTCATATTCGACCCACTTCCGGAAATAGGATTTTGAATCTTTTTTCTTCTTTTTTGCCTCTAGACAATAGATTTAAAAATTTGATGTTTAGATGTATCACATTTTATAAATTCTATTTGAAAATGTTCCGTATAGGTTCATTGAAACGATTTCTGGACAATGTTTGTCCGGATTTGACCCACGTGTGGACATACGATTTTTTCTTTTCTTTTTTCTTTTCATTCCTCTAGGAAATAACTTTAAAAATATGATATTTAAAAATGACAAATTTGAATAATTCTATCCGAAAATGGACCGTATATGTGCATTGACACGATTTCAGGGCAACGCTTGGTCGGATTTGACCCACGTTTAGACATAGGATTTTTTTTCTTTTTTATTTTCATTCCTCTAGACCATAGCTTTAAAAATATGATATTCAAAAATATCACATTTTATAAATTCTGTTTGAAAATGTTCCGTATAGGTGGATTGACGTGATTTTAGGGCAACGTTCGGTCGGATTTGACCCACGTATGGACATACGATTTTTTCTTTTCTTTTTTCTTCTCATTCCTCTAGGAAAAAGCTTTAAAAATATGATATTTAAAAATGATAGATTTGATTAATTCTATCCGAAAATGGAACGTATATGTGCATTGACATGATTTTAGGGCAACGTTTGGTCAGATTTGACCCTTTTCCGTACATAGGATTTTGAATTTGTTTTCTTCTTTTTCCCCTCTAGACAATATCTTTAAAAATATGATATTTAAAAATGTCACATTTTATCAATTCTATTTGAAACTGGACTGCATATGTGCATTTACACGATAGGAGGGGCACGTTTGGTTGAATTGGATACTTTTTTGATAACGGAACATTAATTTTTAACTTTGTCTTCACACCTCGTAAATGTTGTGTGTCGAAATTAGTATTTAGAAAGCAGTAAAATATATTTTTTTGATGCTAAATTAATATTTGTAGGAAAATATTTGATTTTGCTCTCATTTTTTTAGGGCAAAATTGGAAAAACCGAAAGTGAGACTGAGTTTTTTGAACCTTCCCCTACATTACTATACAAGAAAAATGAAAAAATTAAATATTAAAAAATAAATTATTCAGTATGAAACTGTCTAATTGCTTTACATTTGCACGTATCGTCAGATTTGACCCACTTCCAGGCATAGGATTTTGAATTTCTCCTCTTTTTTTTCCTCTAGAGAATAGCTTTAAAGATATGATATTTAAAAATTTCACATTTCATCATTTCTTATTGAAAGTGGACCGTATAGGCGCATTGACACGATTTCAGGGCAACATTTGGTCGGATTTGACCCACGTCCGGGCATACGATTATGTCTTTTCTTTTTTCATTTCATTCCTCTCTAAAATAACTTAAAAAATATGATATTTTAAATTGTCAGATTTGATTAATTCTAGCCGAAAATGGACCGTATATGTGCATTGACATGATTTCAGGGCAACGTTTGGCCAGATTTGACGCACTTCCGGACATAGGATTTCGAATTTGTTTTCTTCTTTTTTTACTCTAAATAGCTTTAGAAACATGATATTTAAAAATGTCACATTATATAAATTCTATTTGACAGTGTTCCGTATAGGCGCACTGGCACGATTTCAGGACAACATTTGGTCGGATTTGACCCACGTCCGGACATACGATTTTTTCTTTCCTTTTCCCTTTCATTTCTCTAAAAAATATCTTTTAAATATGATATTTAAAAATGTCAGATTTGATCATTTCTTTCTGAAAATGGACCGTATAAGGTGAATGACACAATTTGAGGGTTACGTTTGGTTGAATTGGACACTTTTTTGATAACGAAACATTAATTTTTAACTTTGTCTTCACACCTCGTGAATTTTGTGTGTCGAAATTAGTATTTAAAAAAGCTGTAAAATACTGCCTATGGAAGGGAGTAGTACGGAGGGGGGCGGGGTTATAGATTTTTTCGATTTATCTAGAACTGCCGTGTTATTCATTTAAATGGCACGTTCGTTCCGCGAAACTGATGCAACCCAGTTTGCTGATAAATTTCTCTAGTGATTACCCTTGGCGAAGAGTTTCACAAAGTCATTAACTGAAGACCTACACTCGGGCCTATTACTGTCATACAAACGAAAAAGATACAGAAGTCCAATCTGACTCGAACTGAGAAAATCGAAAAAAACTTCTTGCCCAAAGAACTTTAATAACGAATAAAATGTTAGATGATTGGGATACGTTATTTGGGTAGAAATAATGTGCTTTTTCATATTTTGCAATAAAAAATTGATTTTTTAATCAATTTCTATTAGAAAATGGACTTGCGATGTTTTACTGGTCGCGGAAAGTCAAAAGTACAGGGCAAAAAGAATACAAAGTCACTTTCGGACAATGCCTTTGTTAAAGAGCTCGCATACAGCCTCAAAATACAACATCAAAACATACGTAAGGGACACTGTATATTTAGTGGCTGTTTCGAACTTACCCGAACGATCGCCGCTAGGATATAGCTGAATTTAGCCAGGACTTATTTCCCGTGGATATCCGATCAGAGTCCGAGCTAATTTACAAGGCTAAAAGATACGTAAGGGCAAGCGATTCTTTTCGTTTGTGAATTCACGTCGCACTCGGTCACTTTTATAACGCAAAAAAGACACAAAGTTCTTTAGGTTCTTTGTCATGTGTATGCTGATAACGTATTGCCTTCCTTGTACACCTTTTAGGACACGCAAAGTGGTTTGCGTATCTTTTTCTGTTGTATTTTTCAACTTTTTCGACTTTTCTCATCCATAAACAATCGTTTTTTGCAATGATCATTAATAATTAATATATTTTCTTAACATAGTTAGATGCAGCTTTCTCTTACAAATCCAACGATACCAAAAATTCATTTTTCATAAAAATGTCACTTATGTATTTTTTAGTTTGGACGACAGTTAATCAAGTTCATTCCACTAGGACCTCCACAACAGAATTGGAATATTTTCTTTATTTCATATTTTTGGGCTTTCGGGTTTTTTTGGACATTGATGCCGATTTTCAGGCTCTTTTAGTTTTCTTAAAAAGAATTTTGGGCTTTCTTGGAGCTCTTTTTTGACACCAATCTCGATTTTCGGGCTCTTTTATTTATCTCAAAAATTCGAACTTTAATGTGAAGGTGCTGGTTACCAGCAACTCCACTACATGAAATTTGAAAAAATCAACAGCGCCGAAATTTTGGGTTTTTCGGGCTCTTTAAAAATGCAAAAATTAATTTAAAAAAAACAACCATTATCTCCTGAAAACTACCCTTGAAACAAAATATGTACTCAAACTAGTATCAGACACATCGCACATCTCTTACTCAGCTCCGTTGGCCTGGTGATTGCCCTGGCTGCTTGCGACTCTTTTATTTTATTTTTCTCATTCATTCCGTGGTAGCTCTTGGTAACATGTGGCTGCTTTTAAAGCGACAAAATCAATTAAAGTATTAAGAATTCTGCTGGTTATAGTGGACAAACATAAAAATATTTCTGGCGAAAAGATTCCAACCCCACATGAGCGGTGTCGCAAAGTGCCATGCAGCCAACAGGCCAGCGCCACTGGTGAAAGACGTGCCATCTGTACTAGTTTTGAGCTCTCTGAAAATAAAAAATTAAATTGCCCGAAAAAACGATAATACTTACACCCGCTCCTAACTTAAATATAGATGTTAAACATAACCTTCTAAAAACTCTAAGCTATGTACACAACCCCATAGCAATAAATAAATCAAATAAAAAAACACCTTTGAGGCTTTTAACCAAACCTTACTCGGCTACCTTCAAACTAAAATTCCATAAATACTTCAATTAAAAATAATTACAACACTTTCCAAGAAAATATTTTCCACATACCCATCTGCACAATGACATTAAAGAGCAGTGAGAATTACTTTATCACAATTAACGAACTAAGTCTCACCCTTCATCAACTAAAACCACCAAAACAAACTCGAATTAAAAATAATCAACGTAAACTACGTTGATACATGATCTTTCATAAATTTATCTCCACAGTAGCTTCCCCATCACCTATAAAATACTAACCTTATAAAAGTCTCACCGTCAATCAATTAAAACGGTAAAAAATATTCAAAATTAAAAACAATAATCAGTACACACAACCTTCAAAGTCTCTAGTTGACACATCTACCATCACAGTAACATTCCACAGCCCATTGGAACTATCCCTATCCAATATAACGAATCCAGTCTCAGCTATCTTCAAGTAAACCCGAAAAAAATTTTAATTAAAAAAAACGACCTCATACATGTTTTCATGGCGGTATTTTTATATATGTTTAAAGTATCTAGTAGATATATCTACCCTCACAGTATTATTCCAAAACTCATAGAAGTTTTGGAATATCACTGTTACTGTAGATATATCAACTAGAGGCCTGAATAGTTGTGTGTCATAGTTGTTTTAAATTAAATTTGCTTTGCGATTTTAGTTGGAGGCAGTTGAGACTTGGTTCGTTAAATTGGTTGAGGGTACTTCCCAGGGGTTGTAGAATATTACTGTGAGGCTGGATATATCTACTGGAGAGTGGGAAAGCTGTGTGTATTAATCATTTTTAATTTTATATATTTTTGACCATTTTAATTGATGAAAAATGAGACTTGGTTGGTTAAATGTAATAGCGGTAGATACCGTGGGTCTTTAAATAAGACTTCTATGATGATATATTAAATAGAGACGTGGAAAGTTTATTGGGATGATTTTTTCATTAAAAATATTTTTTACCGTTTCAGTTCAAGACCGCTGAAACTGGATTGATTACATTTTATAGGGATAGTTTCTAGGTGTTTTGGAATATTACGATATGGGTTGATATATCAACTAGAGACTTGGAAAGTTGTTTTTGGTACTCATTTTTAATACAATTTTATTTGCGATTCTAGTTAGAGGCATCTGAGGCGTGGTTCGTTAAATATGATAGGGGTGGTTCCCAGGGGTTGTGGAATATTACTTTGAGGGTGGATATATCCACTGCTCACTTGGAAATCTATGTGGTTATTATTTTTAATTTGAAATATTTTTTACAGTTTTAATTGATGGAAGGTGAGGTATCGTTCGTTAAATGTGATAGAGGTGGTTCCTAGGGGTTGTAAAATGTTACTGTGGGAATAGTAATGCCTCATGGGAGGTTTTGTATTGAAATTTTTAATATTGCTTGTAGTATCGGCATCGGTGGCCAAGGAGAGCCCAAAAAATCAAAATTCTGAAGTGCTTATATTTAGTTTGAGTCCACATTTTACTTTAAGGGTATTTTTCATAACATAGGATTTGTTTTTTGAAAATAAATTTCTGCAGCTTTTGAGGACTCCAAAAATGCCAACAATTCTAGTCGATTTGATTTTTGTAATTCTTTCCATTTTCTGTAATGCAGGTGCTGGTGGTCAGCACCTCCGCCCAACACTCTAGTCTTTTGAGGAAAATCAAGGATCTTAAAAATCGGGATGGTTTCCGAAGAAGAGCCCCAAAAAGCTCAAAATTCCAATATGATTATATCTAGTTTGAGTCCATATTTTATTTTAAGGGTATGTTTTCGAAGACAGGGGTTGTGTTTCGAAAATTCATTTCTGCAGATTTTGAGAGCCCAAAAGAAGCTCAAAATTCCGGTGTGTTTGTTTTCTACATTCTTTCAATTTTCTGTAGTGGAGGTTTTGGAGTCAGTACCTCCAGTCTCCAACCGATAGTCGGTTTTTTTCGAAAACTAAAAAAGCCCATAAATCGGCATAGGTGCTCAAAAAAAGCCTAAAAAACCTAAAATTATGACATATGTAGGTAAAATATTCAATTTCCGTTGTGGAGATGCTAGCGGAACGCACCTAGATTAATCGCAAGATCCACGCATAAGATCGAAAAAATACGGTTCTCAGGACTTTTGTCCTGTTAATACTTTGGAGTTTACTGAAGGTGTTCGCACAAGAAAGTACGTGTGCAGCATGCTGGAAACAGCTCACGCACGAGCCGGCCGTGTACGCACAGAGAGTACCAACCAATCATGCGCGATCTGTAGCACTGCTGCGGTGCGGGCTAGCTACGTGCCGTTCACATGTCGGACCGCCACTCGAGACGTAAAAGTTTTCGACGTTACGAATTTGTTTCCAGTGCCGGACCGATAGGTGAAGGGTATATCGTAATCAGCTCGCAGTGCAGCAGAGCGACAGATCGCACGCGATTGGTTGGCGGTCTGTGTGTGTGCACGGACAGATCGTGCGTGAGCCGTTTCCATTTAAAATAGTTTCGACCAATCACGCGAAAAACAAAATTTTAAGAAGCCATTCATAAACTTACAGATAAAACCTGTGATTTTTTAAGAACTAATTTAAAAATTAAAAAATCAGAACCTGTTAGTCTCGACTGCTCACCGGCACATAAAATTCGGCACAAAAGTTCGGCCACGAGCAAATAATATCAGTGGGACCATTAGCCATTTTTGCCTGTGGGGTTATTGGCCATGATTAGGCCATTGTTTATAACCATGGGACGCCAATGCGAGTTGTGAGATTTTCAAGGAGAAAGAATTTGTACCCAAATATATAGGTACTTTCAATTTTATGGCGCTGTGAATTAAAAAAATATTCTACATTTTCAGTCAAAATGTGATTTATAAATGGCATACTTTAAGGGTGGGCGTAGAATGTATGTAGTTAAGGAGTACTCCACATCTTGGATATAAAAACACCTTAAACCTCACCTTTCCCTCTCATTACAAAATTCTACAACTAGGAAACATTTTTCCCGCCGGCTCTGATATGTTATTAGTAAAAAAAAAACAGATTCCACGGTCAATGGATTATTTTCTATTTTAACAGTTTGTTCTGTCTTCAACGATATTTAATTGCCTTTACGACATAGTATACATACATTCTCAATTTCAATACTTCTGAAGGTTTTTCCACTGATCGTAAGACTGAGTAAACGGACAACATTTAGTATATACAGCAAAGAATATATTTCAGATTTTCAGTCACTGTTGACAAAAAGAGTGTTGAAGTAGTGAAGATGCTCATCAGGAATCTACTTTCTGCAATCGTATGTTTTATTTATTGTTGTAGTAAGTATGCTTAATATTATAAACTTCTTAAGTCTAGTATAAGAGATATCGCATATTCTCCAAATTAAAAATATTGAGCTAAAATTCATTTAGAGCACCCCCACTTTCCTCTACGCCACATCATTGCTACCCGTGCCTGCCTTATCGTCATGTTGTCGCCAACACTCAAAATTATCCATATACGCGTTTTATCCTACGGAAGGGGAAAAAGCAAATATCTTAAAACATTATATATATACACGAAATATCAGAATATTCCTTTGTAACCTTGTTCTCCAAATTTTGCGTTGAACAGTTTTTCCCACATTGAAAAAGAATGAGAAAGCTTTATACTCTTGCCTTTACCCTTGAGATTATTCTTAATTATATTGGTAAGTGGTAAATAAAATAATATAATTTTTATAATAATTACGTTGGATAATCAAGTACATAAATAACAATAAATAATTATCACTTACAACACATTTTTTGCTACCCCACTATAATAATTAAACAGATTAGTAGGACTAACTTGCCATAATCAATGTTTTATAATTAGTTTTCACTTGAAACTTTGTAACTCACACAATTTAATTGTGATCCTTCTTTGTCAAATTTTCAAGATTAGAAGGCAAAATATGAAAATCAGACAAATAATTTCTCAGAGAGAAACACAACCAATTTCCGGGATTTTTAGGAGATTTAACTGATTTTTAAAAACATTTTCCTTGTAAAATTGTCATTCCAAAGTATAAGTTAAAATCGCTTTAAATTAATCACTTGTAAATATCTTATGTTGGTGAAAGTGACGCAATCTATTTACAAGTTACACAGTAAAAAAATTATATCTTTTTTAGGATTACTTGGTAAACATTGATTTTACAATTTATGTGGGCATTAATTTGTGCTTTTGTTTTAACTTGAAGGTGATTCATTACCACGAATCTTGATAATATATTGTTAACATTGCAAATTCATAAATCTGTTTACTTTTCACAGAAATATCATCAGGTACCGAGCCCAGAACAAGGGACTTCCTGACAAATTTTGGGATGAGTAACGGACATGCGAATCAACAAGGTAGCTATGGTATAAATAAAAACTGATAACTGAAATTTTAATCAATAAACATTTTTTATATTAAAACTTTTTAACTTATAATAATATCTTAAACAAAAAAATATTCTACGAGCATGCAACTTGGTTTCTAATGTTATGAAGAAAATTTTACGAAAAAGTATTCCATATCGAAAGTTACTATTTTATTGCGCACTTTTTTCGAGGTTCTTTCCCTTTTGAAACATGCTATTTCGTTAGGTATTTCTGTAGATAAAAAAATTCCTAATTATGCTAGCAAGCTCCTACTGATAATTATTCTCTTACAGAATAGAGCCCTAAGAAAAAAATATATGCTGAAATTAAAAACTTAAATGACTATTTCAAAGTAACAGCTTAAAAAATTATAAAAATCCACATCTTTTTTATATTCAAAACGTTACGATTGAAAGTCAAAATTGATTAAACAAACTGTTCTAAAATTAAAAAATAGACTCACCTTTGTTTCACTGTTCAACACGAAAAAAATTTAATTGTACACCCTTAACATTAAATTATTCTCACGAAATATTTTCCAAATATAATGTAATTTTAAATGAAAAATATTTCATTAGCTAGTTTAAAATTTAGTAATTTTCAATTTAAATAATCTAAATAGTTTGGTGTTAATATTAAACACTCAATACTTTCTGTATTCTTAAATTTTTCGAAAGCGTATGGTATAAAAATCAAAGACTTGATAGTTGCACTTTTGCACTTGCAGAATTTTGCATTTTAAAGGATTTGCATTTCAACAATGTTGAATAAAATGGCTCTAGAGTAAATTCAAAACAGTAAGATATTAAGGCAATAATTTAAAAAATTCAAACCTTTAAAATGGGCAAGTTTTAAAACCAGATATAGAATATTAGAAATTTCAGAATTTTAAATGCTCCAAAAAGGTCGACACGACCGAGATACGCGGCTCTCATTCAGGCAAGCAATCAGGCGTGAACAAACAAAAGCGGAGTCGGCTATAATGAGTTAGTCGCCACCGACTGTCAGCCCCGAAATCGGCGCTATAGAAGAGTTTCACTGTAGTTTCTTTAATTTTTTATGTTTTCAATTTTAGGATTCTGAATTTTCATTGTGAACATTACATTTTCAATTTTTTCTCATCGCAAGTTTGAATTTTGCGTTTAACATTGAAACGGTTGAATTTCGAAAAGTACAATTGAAAATTAAGAACTTGTTAATTCCTAACAAAGCGTCTCTTGAATTCCGAAATTCGGGATGATGAACCAAATATTTGTTAACCCTCTGAATTTTTTGGATGACTAGACGCAGGTAATTTCTAAATGATTTGAAAATACTTAAAGTAACCAAATTTTGTGATTAGAATTGAATTGACTGAAATTCAAAAATTATCATTTTCAACGGTAAAAATAAAGGTACATTATTTCTTGCTTTTTGTGAAAATTCGTCTAATCAATTTTCATTTTGAATTATAATTTTTGTAATTGATTACAAATTCAGATTTCAAGAACTTCAGAAGTTTTTACCTTTCAAAGAGGTGTCTTTCAGGGTGACATCATCAGCCCACTCCTCTTTTGCCTCACATTATTGCTACTATCTCTAACACTTCGATATACTAAGAGAATCGGTATGAAATTTGGGTTAGAAAAATGCATCAGGGTTTACTTAAAGCCAGAAAAACTGAATCGCATCCCTGAAGACCCTGAGCTCGTCGATAGAAGCGCCATAATATAGCTTTATGCTAGAGAGACTTATACATACCTGGGCGTGCCACAGAGCCGCATTCAAGATGTGACAACTATGAGGAGACTCTCCGGAACAGATACAAACGTTTCATCCAGCAGACTTGGTCTTCCGAACGGTCGGCGAGGAACAAAGTATCTACAACGAACATGCTTGCCGGCCCGGTAGTACTCTATTCATTTGGAGTGGTACCACAGACAAAGAACGAGCTCAGATCCCTCGATATCGGGGCACGAACGAGTATGCACATGAACAAAAGTATGCATCTAAAGTCTTCTGCTCCGCGACTCTATATCTCACGCCGTCAAGGTGGTCGCGGTATATTGAATCTTGAATGTCTTTACAACAGGATTATTCTGGGTACAAAACATAGAGTTGCAAATGGAAAAGACCCTTTTCTTAAAATGGTCAGGAAGCCCAAAGAATTGGGCAAAGGAGCGTTTCTGTACAAAGCAGCGGAGGAGGCTCCTGAAAGATTCGGTCTTAACTTCAGTATTAGGGGTGAGCAAAATGCATCAAATCTTACCAGGTGTATACATATGAAACCGGTATTGCCATCTAGCGGCCAGTAGGCACACTTGTAGGCACTGTCGGAACTTACCATTTGTGCTAATTGGCG
>NC_046665.1:63490157-63493424 GCF_010883055.1 Belonocnema kinseyi
GCGCATACTTTGAATAAAATATTTGTTATCATTCTCTTGAAATAAATGTGTTTTTTTCTTGAAAAAATACCGGTTTCATATGTATACACCTGGTATCTATCTCGAGTACTCACTCCTGAAAACCCGGATTAAGAAAGCACAAGAGAAAAACATTTGCGCACAGCTCCTCGATAAGAGGATGCACGGTTTCTTCCGCAGAAATTTGGAGGATCAGTCAATGTCGTGTGAGCTAACATATACTTTCTTTAAATCGCCCGGATTGAACTTTGGTACCAAGGGTTTGATTTGGCATGCCAAGACAGTGTCATTTCCAGCTTAACATACCGTCGCCACATTTTGAGCCAAGACATTTCCGATGATAGCTGTAGGGCGTGCCATGCACACTCCGAGCACTTAGCTCACATACTATTTAGTTGTCCAACTTATGCGGGAACGACCTACATCCAAAGGGACAATGCGGCACTAAGAGTGCTTTATTACCATCTCTGTCACTGTTACGGTATTAACCTTAATATCGCTGCTCTAAATGCTCCAAGGGAAATCGAGTCAATTGTCGAGAATGGAAAGTGTCGCATTTACTGGAACTTTATATTTTCGACAATTGTTTCTGTTACACACTCGAGGCCTGACATGGTTCTTCTTGACTTCGAAAAGCGAACCATGTTCGTTATCCAATTTTCGGCACCAGATGACAAACAAATCATAGCTGAGTACAATAAAAAGAAAGAGAGGTATATATATGTTAGAAGGGAGTTGCAACAATTATACCCGGAGTATTCTGTGAAACTAATCGTCCTTATCATTGGCACCCTTAGAGGTGCCAAGCTTTCACTGGTTAGTAGCATGAAAAGCATCCCTGCGCGTGAACAATATGCTGAAGCACTTGCAGGAAGAATACAGAAAGCGGTCGTCCTCAGGTCGCTCTGTGTCTTCAGGGTGCACGAGACTTTTGCCGAATCGTCACATTGGTACCGTTACAAACTGTAACCACCTATCTCACGGTCGTGAGACGTGCTTGTAGCTGAAATTTTACCGCGATTTCGCTGAGATCGGGTGCAGTTTTTCAGATTAGCACTCGCTCCCGGCTAAGTCCTACGGTTGTCCTGGTGACAAACTTTGAATTAAATACAATTATTTACAACTATTTACATACAGTCTTATATCTAGTTCCTAATCTTTATTTCCTGTGATGATGCAATTTAGGACTTATTAGTAAAGCGAGAGAGCAAGCGAGAAAGAGAGCATGAAATTACAAACGCATCTTTGTCTAATTAAGTTTTACATTACCATTACTTACAATTTTTACGCTTCTAATTTATGCGACTTCCGTTCCCTTTCTCTTTCAGTTTTTTATACCTCCAAGTGGCTTTTTTCAAATGCATTCTTTCATTCTCTCTCATTCGCTCCTCTAGCACTCTCCAACTCCTTCATCCATTCTTCTCCTAGTCCATCCTCCCCTATAATCTTAACTGCATTCTCTTGCCAGCTTTCTTCATCTTCCATTCCTGTCCTTCATCCTTCCCATACATGCTACCATGTTTCTTCCTCCCATTCACATATTCTACACTTTCTGTTCTCTTCTTTTTCCAAATACTTGCCCTCTCTTACCTCGTTTCTCAATCTAAATCTTGCTATTCTGGTTCACCTTCTCTCTCCCCATCTCTTTTCTAAATACTTTGGTACTCCTTCCTTTTTTATCATCTTATATCATTTATTGTATTTTGATTCTTCAATCATTCCCCATGTTTCTATTGATTGTTTGATTAACCTCTCCTTTTTTTCCAATTCTTCATAGTTTTCTCTAGTCCCGTCTTCTATTTCTCTATCCTTAAAGAACTCTTTCCTTTCTTCTTCCCATCTCGTTAATTCGATCGACCTCCCTCTCCTCTCTTCTACCTCCATCAAACACTTTTTCACCAACTTCACTCACTTTCTCTTCCTCAGCATCGTCTCAAATTTCTATGCACTCTTTCCCGCTCTTATACTTAACTTATACCTTTTCGCTTCTTCTCTCACCATATATCCTGGCGTCCTCCAGTCTGCCCCTAGTGTCCTCCTTATATACCTTTCTTGTAAACACCTAATATCTTTCCTTTCCGTCCCCATATCTTTGCTCTATAACCTAATACCGACTGTGCCAGCGTATGAAATAACCACATTCCCCTTCTTCAATTTTTTTCAACCTTTTTTTTCCTATTTCCTATATCTGCTTTATTACCCCTGTTGCTTTTTTATTCTTTCTCCTATATGCGCTCTATTACCTCCATTCGTTTGCAAGATATATCCCTAATATTTAAACACTTTTACTTCTGCTAACTTTATTCCCTTCCATCTCCCTGTCCAATCTTTCTTCCTTCCTCCTCCTTTTCTAAACCTCATGCTCTTTGTCTTTTCTACATTCATATTTATCTTTTTCCCATCTAAGTATTTTTCTAATCCTGTAATTAATCCCGCCGTCCCTTCTTCATCCTATGCCATCAAGACTATGTCGTCTGTGTATGCCAGTGTTATCAGGGACATATTTCGGCCTCAAAAATTATGTCCGTGATTATGGCTTAATTTCTGCAATCCAAATCTCGACCACGAAGTCAGGGGTTTATTGCTCAAAAGGGTCTAGGGCGCCAGCCACTAGCGAAAGAAAATGAAACCTAAACAATCGTCTACGCTACGTGACAAAATTTGTTATTAAAATTTTTCATTCTTTAGAGTCAATAGTACATATTTTAAAATAAAACACATGAGAATCAAACCAACCAGAACAAATCACAGGGGTGGAATTCACCTAACCACAAAATAAGCAAGGCCAATGTTTAGAGTTTTAAGTTAAATTTATTTACACAACAGAAATGTGAATGAATTTAAAGCATCACTTTTTCTCACAAAAGTATCGCTATCTTCCTTACGATGGAGTGCACAAAAAAATTATAGGACCTCAAAATCCCCCATCGTACCAAAACAAAAAAATACGCTTCTTAGTCTAACTGCCCAAACCTTACCATTTTACAAACATGTGATTAACCCCATTATCTTCGAATACAATCACAATCCTGTCAATCACATGCGAAACCCTACTTTATTTCGCGGCACAGTCAATCTCGTTTCTGAATAAGTGATAAAAATAACTAAGAGGAGGCTACCATTTCGCGAACACGTGGCGGATTTCGAGGTTAGGTATCGTGCTTGTGCAACTATAATTTCCCGAGACGCGCACTTTTATTCATGATATCGGAACTATCGATACGGAGAGAAACATTAATATTAACAAAA
>NC_046665.1:63493434-63502164 GCF_010883055.1 Belonocnema kinseyi
TACAAAGGCAAATCACTTCGGCGGTACTCCCCTCTTGAACAATTGAATTTTCCTTTTAACAGTATTTGGAAACGCCGCCCAAATGATTTGCCCGGAATACAAAAGAAAATTCTACCTTCTCACTCCCCACGTATTGTACCTTCGAGAAGTCCATGGTCAGAAAATTATTCGTATTTCGTTCTGATGGTTCCACTTCGCTAACCTTTTCACCCGAGTCGAAGAGCCAGAGTGACTTTCTACCACGCTACGTTTAACCCATCGGATGGTGTGTCCACTCCTCTTCCGCCGCGCCGACCAATGACTACGTCGCTTTTCCGCGCCAAGTTCTTATGCGGGGAACACAAATAAACGGGAATTCCATTCCAATATGGCTACCGGAAATCAAGAGGATTACATGCTTGGACCAACATGGGATTCATTGTGAATCGGCCTCAGTGTGTTAATGTGAGACTACACAGTTTCGGATGTCCTCTTTCCTCTGCTGGTAACCCACTCAGTGTCTCGGGTTGATAGAAGGAGACGACAATACCTTTGGAGTTCTCCTATCTCCTTCGGTAACATATTCAATGTCTCTACGTGATAGGAAGAGGCGACATGAGCTTCGAAGTTCTCTTTTCTCTCTCTTGGTCCTGTCGTGGGTGACTCGTAGAAATATTTCGATATCCTAGGCTTCTCCATGGTGCGTGGTGTACTTGTAGTGAAAAGTTGACAGCTGACCCTCTCGTGGCTGGGAGTATACATAAACAAATATGATCGGAGAGAATAAGTGACTACTTTAAGATAAAAAAAAAATTTTGGATACCAATAAGATTGCTCCCTGCGGAATTGCGGACTCTAGCTCTTCGACAGTTACTTATAAATAAAATAAAAGAAGGAACTCCGATAATTTGTTGTGTAACTACTCCGGTGCCGGTAAGGGTAAGTTTTAGTGACAGGTGATAAACACCTCGTCACAGTGTATATATCTTTTCCTTCCTCATCCTCACTCCTCCCCAAACTTTTCTCCTCAAACCGTTTATTCTTTTCCTCTTTCTTTTGATCACACAACTCAGCATACTATTTCTTTCTTTCCTTATATTCTTCCTCATTACTTTATTCTTTTCACCACTTTCTTAATTCCTTTCTGACCTCCTTTTTTCTCTTTACATTCCTCATCCCATTCACTTTTATTCCCTTTTTACTAACTTCATTTTTGTTTGTGCACTCAAATCCTCTTTTTACTTCTCCTATCATCTTTTTCATCACCTCTTCCACATTTCCCTGTTCCATTTTGATATTTCTGACTTTTCTACAAATTGTTCTTTTCCTTCCCTTAACCAATCCCCTTTTCCTACTCTTTTTCCATTTGCTTCCATTTTATTTATATTGCTGTTGCTTTTTGAGCCTCTAATGTCACTATTAAGGGAAAATGATCCGAATAAATATAATTACTTAACTCTAGTTTTATATCCTCCTCTCTTACGTCATCATGCACTATCATATAATGAATTACCGTTCCCCTTTCACCTCCTGAGCGTGTATATTCTCCTTTCTAATCTCCCTCTACATTTCCGTTTAAGATATACCATCCCAAATCCTCCAAGCTTTTCGACAACTTTTTTCCCTTCGCATTTAGTCCCTTATTTTATAATTTTCTTCCTTTCTCTTCTCCCCATTGCCTTCCTCCTCTGTCTCCTGTTGTCGCATTGAAATCCCAACCTATTATCATCCTAATCTTTTCTTTATTTTCTTCAATCATTTCTTTCATCTCCTCTTTTGTCTCCTGCATATCACCGTTTACATACACCCCCACTACCTTCCACTTTCCTCCTCCCAGGTTTACCTCTTCTCCTTTTAATCCTTCTTTTTGTTCATTCCTCTACTTCTTATATTTCCCTGTTATATATTCATTCCTTACTCCCATCACCATTCCTCACTTTGTTCTGCCCTTTTATTCTTCCTCTTTTTATTTTGCACTTGTCATTTGTAACCGCTTGGTAACCTTGCCCTTACTCTTTCCCATCCCTTTTTATCTAGCCACGTCTCCATCATTATAACTACATCCCATTGTTTCAACTTTCTCATAAACTCTCTATCCTTTCCTTCCAATCCTGCTATATCCCAGTAACATACCTTCCATTCTTCCCTAATTTCGTTTCTCGTCTTTTTTTTCTTACTACTTCTTATTATCCTATCATTTCCTTCTTTTGTTTCCATTTCTTTAGTCTAACCAGTACCATTCTCTCCCCTATTCGCTTATCCCTTCCTACACTTCTCACTTCCTCTATCTTTACCTTTGAATCAATCCTTTTTAGTACTTCTTCCACTCATTCTTACAGCTCCATCCCCTATAATCTGATACTCTTTATCACTATGTTTCTTTTTCTTTCTGCGCTCTCTTTCCTTTCTACTCTTTGTTCTTTTTTTCTCAGCCTTTTTTCTCCGTATTCCCACTTTTGCCCCACCAAAATCCGGCTCGAGCCTTCTATTTTCTTCATCCTACCTTGCATCTCCTCTACCTTTTTATTATTATCTTCCTGTTTCTCTAGTTTTTGTTTCTATAACTGCATCCTCTTTTCTAACTGTTTCCTGACTTCTTACCATTTTATTATTTCTTTTTTAAATTCACCCATTCCCTGCCTAATTTCTTTCTCTAATTGCTCTCCACTTTTCTTCATAAATTCCAATTACTTCTATCATCACTTCCCAAAATTCCTTTAGTCTTTCCTCTTTTATCGGAACTTCACTTTCATCGCGGCTTCCTTCAGCCTCCTTTCTATTATCATCCTTCTCTACCAAGTTTTGCATTTCCGGCGGCGCGCAGTGGTTAAAATCCCCAAAAAGCAGGCCATAATTCATCAATGTAATTATTTTGGGATGAATTTTCTTACTCGGGGGTTTTTGGGGTCGCTGATAATGAATCTGATATTGGTTTTTGAAAAAATGGCGGTCACAAAATGGCGGAGGATTCTCACCAATTTTGATTTTTCTATGAAAACAAGGATCACTTAGATGTTTTGGGTTCGTTCATTACGAATCTGATATTGGTTTGAAAAAAATAGCGGATATAAAATGGCAGAGGATTTTTTTAAAAACGAACGTTTGACAACGACATAGCAGTTTACATCACCCTCAGAAATTTTGTCTTTGACTAATTCAAATAATTCCTCTCGGGTTAAGCAAATTCGCTGTTCTGTATCTCCATGATCAGTACCTCAAAAAGTAACGTTTTAAAAATTTTATGAGAGTTATGTTAAGTCACTGAAAATTCTTCTACATTTAAAATATTCACAATATTTTACGTTTTTTAAAATTACTTGATGAAATAATGTTATTAATATCCGATTATCTACTATCCTTATATTTCATATATCACTGAATCTTTATTTATTAGTATAAAATATGACAAGTTTTGTTCAAATATTAAGTCGATATTTTGTTATCGTTTAGGCAATAGGTTTCTTTAATGAACAGATGTATGTTTATACCGACAGTTGAAGCTAATAGAATAGTGAAATAACAAAAGTTTACGAAGTTACGGTATGAATAACGTGCACTACACAATGAGCGTTTCAAAGCGTATCTGTGCAATCTATCTAAAATAATGTGTCAAGCCACACAGGCAACTTTGGACAGCTAATTTTCAACTTTCACGTGAATGTGTAATTTTCCATTGGGAATTAAAACAGGGCCCGTCCTAGCAAAACTTTTTACTATACTCTATTTTCATTGACGTGAATTAATGTAAGAATTCAAAAACCGAAGTAAATAGTTCATTCATTTTTTTCGTTTATCTTTGTCATATCTATTTATATTAAACTATTTTTTAAGTGCTAAGATTCACGAGAACAATCCATGTTGTTTCGCTGGAATCAATCACACCATTAAAAACAATGAACTTTTGAAAAAGTGTTTTTATTACTCGCGACGTATACGCGTTTCAATGCGTTCGACGTGTGTGCACAAGAAAAGATGAAGCAGGCTTAGACGAGCACGTGTCCTTAGATATACCACTATACTTACTTGAATCTTTGAATGAACCTCAAGAAAAAAATTTTATAAGTATAGCCAGCTTTTCAGGATTTTTGACCACTGTGCGGCGATCTAAACATTTTGTGATATTTCAAGCTCGCACCGATATCTTTCTTGTCTTCACTGCTTCCCCTCTCCCCTCTCTTCTTTTGATACAAGCCTCAATCGAACCCACGCTTTTGCTCTTGATCTCTAATTTCCTAGAGTTTTGTTATACTTCCCCCTCGTCTTCCTTTCTTTGATCTCCTCTTTAGGCGCAATAAGCACTTCCTGCTCTAAATCTGTTTCTTCCGCGGAGATACTCGTTCCGCTAGCCTTTCTCCGTTGCTACCCAAACCTGCTACTACCAACCCGATCAACCCAGTCCTCGAACCCTGTCACAAATCTTTAAACAACCTAACCTCAACTTCCACATAAATCTGTCTCAATCCTTAAAAATATCTACTTCCGCTTTTCAATCTCACAATCCCTCAATTAATCTTTCACATCCACACCCTTCTACACACTTCCACAATTCACTCACCTCAAATTTCACCACCATATTTGAAAAACTCAGCATTAACAATTCCCGCTACTTTAAACTTTCATGCCAGAAACGGAAGTCATTTTAATTTTAATCTGAAATCATTTATTCCGATATTCTTTTTTCAAAATAAAATTACACAAATTTTAACGTTTTGACTTAGATATGAGACAATTTTAACCTTTTCTGAAAGAAACTTTTCATATTTCAACGTTTTAGTTTGAAGGTCCTGAATTTTAAAATCTTATATTTGAAAATTTTTAAATTAAAATTATGAAATTTTAAACGCTTTTATTCAGAAATGATACACGTTGAATTCCTTTTCATTTCATTTTAAATATTGTCCTACTTCAAAATTTTACCTACCTAAAATATTTGGAATTTGACCGTTTTCTATTGAAAATCATTTCATAAATTTCAAACGCTTTCAATTCAAAATTATACAAAAAAAATATGATGCTCTAGCCGTGGTTCTCCGCTTGTGAAAGCTGCGTGGCGCTCGACAGCCAAATTCGCTGGTACGCTAATCCGCTCTCTAGTCATTACTTTTAATCAAATTTTCTGAACTTTTCAGTTTTAGCTCGTTCACTCATTACAATAAACTAAATTTTGCATGACTTTTATCAATATTTTTAAGTTTTTTCCGCACTACATTTGAATATCCTGCGTATTCCGAACTGTCACGAATGTTTAAACAAATTTAAAGATATTTGTAATTTCAAAATTTTTTAATATTTTCTACTTGAGGTTATTCAAGTTTAATTGTAAGTTTATAATAAGTGCTTCTAAGAAGTTTTTCTTTTAAAATTGTGAACTATCAAAAAAAATTAAAATGGAAATGTTTAATTTCTCGTGCTAAAATTTAGAATTTCTAAGCGTATGAAATTATGAGATAGGCTGCATCCTTTTTTAAGCCACAATAATCTTTATTTTTTGAACAGAATTAAATTCTTCAGAAATTTACGGAGTAGGTTCATCGTGGCCAAATTCGTATAACATTAACCCACATTCCAATACCGAACCACTAATTATCCATTATAAGGGAAGGAACATTGAGGTGTCTTTTCACATAAAAAACGGCCGTTCTTCACCGGCGGACTGTAAGGTTTTAGGTCCACATCCTGGTGTACCAAATATCCAAATTAAAGCACATATAAACTATATAACCCGTGCTCTCATGCATGGTGGTAAAAGATATTGTGTGGTATATGAAACAGGAAATGGAGAAGTTTTGGGAGCTAAACTTCCACCTATCCTGGGTTCTCTATCATATACAGGTAAATGAATATATTCAGAATACGGAATGAGATTTTTGGTCCACTAAAAAGAATGGTGCAGCTGTTCCAGCTAAACGTGTAGTTGGATTTCAACTTATGAAAAATATGGCAAAACTTTAAAACAGCAACTCCTCCAGTATGCTCCTTTAAACTAATTGACGAACAAAAACTTGTTAAAATTCGTTGAATTCTAAATGAAAAAGGCCGGAAAAGATTATTTTCACACTAGACTATCACTTTGTTAATCAAAAAATAGGCTGAAGCAATAATTGTTTACTTCGACGGCTTCAGCTTAAAATGGCTCTAAAGTGTATGCGAATTGTTCAAAATGACTAATAACAGCAAGATAATAATAAAATAAAACGGGTAAGAAAGTTTTTGCAACTTCTCATTGTTTCGAATTGTCAAAATGTACTAAGTAGTATGTACCTGACTGGCAATACTTGTGTTTCGAGATGTATCCGATCACTCTTCTGTGACCCGTCCCTAGCACGTGTTTTTGTTTTGGGCAAGCTGGAACAGGGGTTAGAGATGTTACCAATCACTCTGAACCTTCTCTAGCACGTGTTTTTTTCCAGAAACCTTCTTGCTTCTTTTGTTTTATTATTATCTTGCTGTTATTAGTCATTTCGAACACAAGCCGTCAAAGTAAACTCGATCCGGACTAATTGTTAGTGATTAAGGCAGTGATTTCAGTCAGGTACGCCAAGTGCATCTCAGCCTGTTTTCCCATAAACAAAGTGATAAAAAAATTTAACAAATTAAATTTTCGTCAGAAACTGTTATTTTCAGTTGAACATTCATTTCTGTCGTTGAAATTTCAATTACTCTTTTGAAAATTCCTTTTTTTAATGAATCTTCTAAACCGAAAATGTAGATATTCTATTTTTTGTCCAAGATTTAATTTAATTTTAATTTGAACCGAACAATGCAAATATTCTATGTTTGGTTGAAAATTGATCATTTTCAATTGAAATTAAATTCATTCAGTTAAATTCTTTATCTTTTGTTAAAAGGAATTCCTTTTACTGAAAATTTACGACTTTCAATTTTGAATGGAAATTAATTTTTTTCAGTTAAAAAGTCATTTCTATAATTGAAGATTTTACTACTTTGTTGCAAATTCTTTTTTTTTTATTAATCTTTGTAACCACAAATGTAGCTATTCCATTTTCAGTCCAAAATTCCGGAGAAAAGATTTCAGTGGACTGTGAGGTATCTCAAAGAATTTCAAACGATCAAAAACATAGCAAGGGATCCAAAAGAATTCTCTGTGATTTATGAAGAAATTAGACAAATAAATTAAACTAAATATTAACTGAATCTCAGTTGTTCCAAAGGTTTCAAGCAAGTTTAATGTATTTTGATCAATTTCAGAAAATTTTAGGTTTTTTAAATATTTAGGGATTTAAAATGATTTCAAAGATTTACAGATTAAAATTTTTTTTAGTAATTTCTAGAGAATTAAATTCTAGAGAATGAATTTTTAGGGGATTGCTAGTATTTCTAAAGATCTCAGGGGATTTTAATGTATTTCAGGAAATTTTTCAAGATTTCTAGGAATTTCAACGGGCTTGTTTTAAAGAACTTAATAAATAAATTTAATTTCATTAATATTCAATGTATTCCAAATGATTTCTCCTAAAATATTTTTTTGTGAGGACTCTTTGATCTCATGCAATCTCTATATAATCTAGAGAAGTCTATTTGAAATCCTTAAAATTAAAAAATTGTAATTATTTCAATTAAAAATTCTTGGAATGTGAAATTATCTAATTTTTCAAATTTAAGTATGATTTTTTTAATTTCAAGTTTGTTCGAGATTAGAAGTTACAATTTCAAGTTGCCACATTTTATACATTAAAAGCCTAAGTAATTTGGATTTAAAATAGTTCTAGAATCCTTTGAAGATAGATATTTTATCTTGTTAGAATCACAATCATTATTTTCTTTTCAAGGTGATCCAAACGATCTGAATCCTGACGTGTCGAAATGTTACATCACTTATGGTGGCCTAGACTTTGTGGTGAATGCAAATCCTGAGACACGAAACCCGTTAAATATAAAGCTTTTGCCCCGTAATATAACTCCAAATGAACCATATGCATACAGATACGCTGTTAATACCATTCCGGTTCAATTTGGTGGCTTATACTTTTTGTTGTACCAAAGAACTGTAGTGAACGGTAAACGTGATGTAAAAATCGTAGGAGCTGATCTTGACCCAAATTGGCGAAACAGATTGCCACAGATCCACTACGGATAAAAATGAAAATGCGTAAATTATATAATATTTTAAAAATGTAAGCTCTTGAATAAAGTCATAATTAAACAAATATTAATAGTACTTACTTATAGCGTAATGTGATGGTTCTTGAACAAAATAGTACATTTTCAGCTTTTCCCCTTTATTCTCAAAAATGTACCCCCTTTTTCCAACTGAAGAGCAGTTTTTAATACATGTTAAGTATTTCTTCTTTAAGTATATGAAGTAGCATTTTTTTAACGTTTTTCTCCGTTTTTATATGTCATTTGACAGAAAATTTTAAGTTAAAACTTTTTAAATTAATGATAAACAAAATCATCATCGTTCATTTTGTGTATAAAAATTGGAAAATATTTAAAATAACGTAATCGTTTAAGAAATTGTTGTAAAAAAGCTACACCTAGAGAGGAATCCGTGGGCGAAGGTTCACCCAATCTTGAACCGCGCTTACCTCAAGCTCGTCCTATTCTGAACAATGTTAAGCTTTGTTTCACCCATTAAACATTCTCCACTTTTTTTCTTCATTTTTTCACCAGAAATAAATTTATTTTTAGACTATATACAGTCTGTCAAGTTAAAGCGTGGGTGGCTTTACTCGCAGTCGGTAAGGTGTATCGACATGATTTTGGTGTCAAAATATTAAGAAGAGCTCC
>NC_046665.1:63502264-63512766 GCF_010883055.1 Belonocnema kinseyi
ATGTTAAATCAAAAAGCATGAAAGAGGGAGCTCTTCTTAATATTTTGACACCAAAATCATGTCGATACACCTTACTGACTGCGAGTAAAGCCACCCACGCTTATGTATGTGTAGTATGTGTAGTCATTAGTTAGAATATTTTAGGTAGGTAAAAATATTCAAAAATTCTGTATCTAGGTTATCTAATTTTTATTCTCTTTATTTAAAATTTTTTTCTAGTAACTGGAAAAATTGGTTTTAATATGCTCTAATTATTTGTTGATCAACAATCCAATAGAAGGAAGTGATAGACAGAAGTATTTCATGAGCTTGAAATTGATTTACTAGAGATAATGAAGAAATATCAAAATCATCATCGGATGCAAGTAAAGCGTGATGGTTAGACATTTTCTTCAAGGAGATTTATTTGCAGACAATATGAACTAAATTGTAAAATTGCTTGTCTTTTTATTTGACGTGTTGCACGCAAGATAATAATATTAAACAGATATTAATTAATATATTCAATTTATATGTTTATATAACGAATAAGATTCTTATTTGCCTGAATCTTACTTATTTCACGGCTTCTAATTTCAACAACTTAAAATGAAAATTTTGAGAATATTTCTACCGTATAAGGTTGCATGGCATCTGGAAATATAAAAACAATATAAATTTACTTATTTCGCATTTTTCAACAAAGGAATATCGAGACACTCACCGTATCGATTAAAAATATCATAACACTATGTTCTCAAAACTGTCATCCTACACGCAGAAAAAAGAACCTTACATTTCACTGAAAACCAAGTTAAATCTGACAATCTTCCTAGTACGTATTTGGACAACATGACAGTTCAGTAAACGTTACAATTATAGGCAAATAAGAATGACTATCAATGATGGTTACTAGTACCGATGCTCAAGTGGTGCTGAACTGCGGATCAGTAGATTTTACCGATCCAGTCCTTATTCTGTACAGTCCCTGGATACTGTATTTACGAATTATCATGTCACTTTTACGAATAATATAAAAAGATCTGAATTATGTTATCGGCCTAGACTACAGGTAAGACAGCACTATAAATTGTGAAAAAGTATTGCAAAAAAATAATTAATAAATAAGAGCACGGTTATTTCTTATAAATATTCTCGGATATACTTATAATTAATCGTTATTTGTAAGTTATAATACTTATAATACAATTAAAATATCGCACGCAATGGGGGGGATTCGAACGCATAAACCTAAGCACGCAAGTCAACAGTCTTAACCACTACACATCTGTAAAATAATTTTGAAATGCATTTGTAACTGAGAGTGGTGAACTCGGGAACGACTTCTGAATACGCAATCATGCCATCGCGGCACACAACAAAAGTTGTAGCATTCACATCATATCTATATGTCAGCTGAAAAAGTCACGGAACAAATACACGTCTTGCTCCAATAATCTCTCAAGTGTACGCGATCTGTGAATAAGTTGTGCCATTCTAAATAGTGCCATTTTTATAAAACCCCTTCCTTGCTAAGTGAGAATGTAGAGTAACGTAACGACTGTCACAGAAATGTCAAAATGGAATGTTTTTTAGGTGATGCAATCCATTCATTGCCGATTCCGTCGTGAATTCAACCGGTACTCCGCGCGAATAGGTTGCATTGCGACTTTAGGGGCGAGTTATGTTACCGATCGGATCAGTAGCATTTACACAAAAATTTTTTTTTTAGGTATAAATGTTGCAAAAAAGTTATTATGTTACAGGCAAAAGCATATGTATCTAAGAAATATCCACCACTCGTACCTGGTTTTATTTTTTTATTTCATAACATCCAAGTCAACTGTGATTTTAAGTGCATAATGGGGACCTTAACACCATAATTGCCCCAGCCCCCCCCCCCCCTTCAAAAATTGTATTTACGTCAATTAATTTTCGCATTTTTTGTATGCTGCACTGCTTGTTATTATAAAAGTGTAAAATATATATTAATTTTATTTAGATATAATATATATTATTTAAATACGAAATTTCCGAAGTAACCCTAATGTGTAACTTATGGATTATGCCGTTTTTTATTTTTGTAAACAATTCCCTCTCATATGGCGAATGATATTCTTTAGTAGAAGTAATACAACAGATTTTAAAAACAGCGCTTATAGTTCGCTGAAGACCTTTAAAATAAGAATTTGAAATTTCCAAGCTTCTTACTTTTATTTTCTACCATTTTCCATTTGTCATTATACATTTTCATCCCAATGCGAAGGTATTAGTTTTATGTAAAATTGCACTTTCTTGATTTTTATCAAATCTCCACGTTTTGAGACCTCCTGAGTCAGAAAAAACAATTTTTACGGAATTTTTTGTCTGCCGGTCTGTCTTTCTTTAGTCTACAGTCTGTATTCTGTAGGCTTGATAACTTTCGAAAAATAGATCATATTTTATTCTGCTTTAGCACACATTTTTAAGGCCTAAAAAGAAAGAACGAGTTCGTAAACCACCTATGGGCGGCAAAAAAAACATCCACATTTGTTATTAAGAAAATTTCGAAGTAAAATTTTTGACACCCAAATATGGGAGAAAATTTTTTTTCGATCTTCCTTCAATAAAAACATCCTTATTTGTTAGCAACAAAATTTCGATAAAAAATATTTGTCAACAAAATTTTTAAGAAATTTTTTTTCATCGCCACGCTATAGGCTTCAATAAAAACATCCACATTTGTGATTGCCAATATTTCAATATAAAATTGTTTTCACCGAAATTTCAAGAAAAATTTCTTTTTCATTGCAACGCTATAGGTGTCAATTAAAACATCCACATTTGTTATTAACATAATTTCGATATAAAATTGTTTTTCTTTGCAACGCTACAGGCTTCAATAAAAACACACACATTTAATTTTAACAAAATTTCGATAGGAAATTTTTATCAACAAATTTTGCAAAAAAAATTCTTTGTCATTGTAACGTAATAGGCATCAATGAAAACATTCACATTTGTTATTAACACAATTTCAAAAGAAAATTTTTGTCAACAATATTTTCGTGAACAATTTTTTTCTCATTGAAATTCTATAGGTTTCAATAAAAACATCCACATATGATATTAAAAAAAATTTCATAGGAAATATTTGTCACTAAAGGATTCGTTAAAATTTTTTTATTGCAGCGCTATATTATCATTATTATTATTATTATTATTATTACACCATTCAGCCATTTCCCTTTCGGGGTAGGCGTGACTCACTCGGTAGGGGAAAGGAGTAGTGTGTGGAAGGGATAGAGAATTTTCAGATTGATCCAGAATTCTCGTGCTATTTTTATAAATAACACGTTCGTTCCGCAATACTGCTCCGAGCCAGGTTGCTGATCAATCTCTCTAGCAATCACCCTAAGCGAAGAACCTCACGAAGTCGTCATGTGAGGTTCCCCACTTGGGTCCATTAGTAACCAAGGTATTTTGTTTCAGGCGTCATTCACTCTACTGACACTCTTTTTATTAACTATTTGCCGCCATACTTCCCTGCCCTGGCATACTTCTCTAGCTTTTTTTATGTCCATACATTTTTTCATGCAGGCTCTCGTGGTTCTGTGACTTCTTATGTCTCTTCTAACTAGGGCCTCATTCACATATTCTAACCATTTTTCCGCGGTCTACTTCTGGGCACGCTGCCTTTTACTTTACCTTGATACATTTGTTTCGTTAGTCGTTCCTTTGGCATTCTCTCAACATGTACGAACCATCTTAACCGATTTCTTTCCCATGTATCTACTAGCGTCTCTTCTGCACCACATTCTTTTAGAATTATCTCTTTACTTACTTTGTCCATCAGGATTTTCCCGCATATTATGCGCATGAATCTCATGTCAATTGCGTTAATTTTACTCTTATCTTTTTCTTGATAAGTCCGTGTCTCGCCACCGTATAGTACAGTCGGTACCAATATAGAATTATGTATTGCCATTTTAGCTTTATTTGATATATTTTTACTTCTGATAAGGAGACCTGCTCTGTCAATAACCTTCTTACCTTCGTTTATGCATCTATCTAATTCCTCATCTATCTTCCCGTCCGTAGTAAATAAGCTACCAATGTATACACACTTATCCACTTGTTCAATTCTCCCATCATTTATTAAAATATTGCATAGTGTTTTCTCACTCTTTCCTTCGAACACCATAGTTTTGTTTTATTTGCGTTAATTTTGAGGGCCATGCTCTTCATGCTTGCATCCATTTCATTCAACATTCTTTGTAAGTCTTCGATTGACTCTGCCATAACAACCTTATCATCAGCGAACGCTAAGCCACGTGCCCTTACTGTTTCGAGATCCACCCCCTCTTCGTCAAAGAGAACCATTCTTAAACACTTGTCCATAAATAATATAAATAACCATGAAGACATAACGCATCCTTATCTAACTCCTTGAATAATATCGAAACAGTCACTCAGTTTCCCATTCACTCTTACACTCGCTTTGCTACCTGTATATATTGTTTTTATAGCTTGTAGGAGCCATCCATTGACTCCATACTCTTTTAGGACTTCCCAGAGTTTACTTCTATCTACCTTGTCAAAATCTTTTTCTAGGTGAACAAATGCACAGAAAACTTTTTTTCCTACTCTCAAACTTTTTTCTGTTATTTGCCTTAAGCTAAATATTTTATCCGTACATGACCTTCCTGACATAAATCCAATTTGGACTTCCCAAATCTTTGCTTCTGTTATTTTCATTACTTTACGAATAAGTATTTTTGAATATATTTTACTTACGGTGCTTAATAAGCTAATCCCTCTGTAATTATTGCAGTCGCTTTTATCTCCCTTTCTCTTAAATATTGGTACGATAAACGCTTTTTTCCAATTGTCTATGACGTCTCCCATCTCGAAACATAAATTTATCAATTTGCATAGTCTATGTGGTATGCACGCACCACCGTTTTCAAGCATTTCAGCGTTAATACGGTCTACCTCGGCAGCCTTACCGTTTTTCAAGTTCCTAATTATATCCCTAACCTCAGTTACACAGACCTTTTCAATTGAGTTTTCCATCGCATCGTGTTCAACATTGCAGTTGTGGTGTCCTATAGCTTCATCTCCGAATTGTCTCCCAAAATAGTCTCTGAAAGCCTCTAGTATTCCGTCTACAGCATATACCATTTCCCGCCTACTATTTCTCATATTCACAAATTCTGTACTTTTGTTTCCTTTCATTTTTGTATAAAGTAGTTTCCTGCATCCTTCAAAGTCATTATATATTTTCATCTCTTCTTCTGCTCTAATTGTATCTTTACTTTCCTTAACTAATCGTTTGAGTATCCTGTTTTCGCGTCTATAATCATTTCTACGTTTATTTCTTTCCTCGTTGCTAAGACCTGCGATGTTCAAAGTTCTCTTGTACGCTTCTCTCTTTGCTTTTTGGGCAGCCTGAATTTCATCATTCCACCACGCATCACCAGACATTCTTCCTACAACTGCGATACCACACACTTCGATCGTGCATCTAACAAGGATATCCTGTAACATTGTCCAGGCGCCCTCTATATATTTGTTTTTATACGGTCCTCCCATGTTGCCCTATCTATGCTTTCGATTATCTTATTTTAGAAATCTATTCGCACATCCGGTTTCTGTAGGTTCTCAATTTTTATTCGCGTTTGTTTTTGCTTTCTTGATTCTCGTTTTTCTCCATCCTAGACCTAAGTTAATTTTTGAGATCAGAAGGTAATGATCAGTATTGCATTCAGCACCCCGCATGACACTTGTATCTTTGACTCACACTCTTAGTCTTTCATCCGGAACAACAAAGTCAATTATATTGCGGCTATTTCCTTTAGACCAGGTGTACATTTCGATCCTTTTATCCCCAAATCAAGTATTTGTAATAAATAGACCCCTTTCTTAGCATAGGCCAACTAATTTATCTCCTTCGTATTTTGTTCTTGGATCCCCAAAATCACCTAATACTCTTTCTGCATCCTGATTTTGGATGCCCACCCAACCGTTCATGCCTCTTGGTAGAATTATTCTTTCCCCATGTTCGCAAATATTTATTGTGTCATTTAAAGTGTCCCAGAAAGTATCTTTTACTTCTCTAGGATCACTATCAACTGGGGCGTAGCATTCTATAATAAATAGTCTTCTGAATCCTACTTTCATTCTAGCCCACAGCAGTCTGGGAGATACGAAACCATGGTCTCCGAGATGCTGCTTTGCTCTTTCATTGAAAATCAGACCTACTCCTTGTTTATCCTGTGATTCACAGTCTACTCCTGACCATATTTCAAATCGGCCTTTCAACACGCCGTTTCCGAGGCTATTTTGTAGTTTGTATTATTCATTGTTTAGATTATACGCCCAACTAACACCTTTATACAATAAGTTTATTTTCTGAGTCGAAATTATGTCAAAGTTAAGTATCAAATCGTCATATGGTGGAGATTGTAGTTATAACGTCAGTCCCACCAAAAACCGGTTATTTTTAAAAAACCAGCGTTATTTTTAGTTTGTAGGTTTAAAATTTCTTTAGATTTCAATAAAAGCATCTACATTTATTATTAACATTATTTCGATAGCAAATTTCTGTCACCAACATCCTCGAGAAAATTTTGTTTATTGCAACGCTATAGACTTCAATACAAGCATCCAAATTTATTATTAACACTATAAGAAATCTTTGTCCCCAAAACTTTTGAGAATTTTTTTTTCATTGCAACGCTATAGGTGTGAATAGAAAAATCCAAATTTGTTATTAACAAATATTCGATTTAAAATTTATGACATAAGAATTTTCGCGAATTTTTTTTGTATCACAACGTTATAGGCGTCAATAGAAAAATCCACATTTGTTATTAACAAAATTGTCGAGAAAAAATTTTCTTTCTTTAAAATGCTATAGGTTCCACTAAAAATATCCACATTTGTTGTTACCAAAATTTCGATGAAAAATTGTTGTCATCGAAATTTAAAAAAAAAATGTCTTCCTTATTGCAACGCTGTAGGCTTCAATAAAAAACATTCACATTTGTTATGAAGAAAATTTCGATATAAAATTTTTGTCAACAAAATTTGGATACAAATTTTTTTCTCTGTAACGCTATAGGCTTCAGTAAAAACAGCTACATTTATTTTTAACAAAATTTCGATATAAAATTTTGGCACCAAAACTTCCGCTGTGAATTGTTTGGCACCAGAATTTTCGAGAAACCTTTTTTTTTTACAACGCTATGGGATTAAATAAAAACATCCACATTTGTTATTAACAAAAATTTCGCTAGAAAACTATTAACACCAACATTTTCGAGAAAATTTTTTCATTGCAACGCTGTAGGCTTCAATAAAAACATCCACATGTGTTATTAACAAAATTTCGACATGAATATTTTGACATCAACAGTTGTAAGAATTTTTTTCATGGAAACGCTATAGGCTTCGTTATAAACATACATATTTGTTATTAACAAAATTTTGAGATGAAATTTTGACACCAAAATTTTCGAAATTGTTTTTTTTTATTGCAACGCTTTAGACCTAAATAAGCACATCGACATTTGTTATTCACAAAGTTTCGATACAAAGTTTTTGACAGCAAAATTTTCGCTAGGAAATTGTTGTCATCTAAATTTTCAAAAACATTTTTTTTTCTTTGCAACGCTATAGGCTTCAGTAAAAACATTAACATTTGTTATTTACAAACTTTCGATAGGAAATTTTGGTCATTAAAATTTTCGAGAATTTGTTGTTGTTGCATCACTCCAGTAAAAACATGCACATTTGTTATTAGCAAAATTTCGAGAAAAAATTGTTGTCACCGAAATTTCAAGAAAAAATTTCTTTTTCATTGCAACTCTATAGGCTTCAATAAAAACATGCACATTTATTATTACCAAATTTCAATATAGAATTTTTAACTCTGAAATTTTCCAGAATTTTTTTTTATTACAACTCTACAGGCTTAAAGAAAAACATCCACATTTGTTATTTACAAAACTACAATCAGAAATTTTTATTTTGTCATGCTAAATTTATACGCCTCAAGAAAATCATTGACACTTGTTATTAATAAAAAGACATTTTTTTCATTGCAACGGTATAGGCCTTAATAAAATCGTTCACATTTGTTATTGACAAAAATTCGATATGAAATTTTTTAAATTAAAATTTGCAAGAAATTTTTTTTTTCATTGCAACACTATAGGCTTCAATAAAAACATCCATATTTGTTATTAGCAGGATTTCGGTTTGTTATTTACAAAATTTGTATAAAAAATTTTTGAGGCCAAAATTTTCGAGTAAGTTTTTTTTTTGTTGCAGCGCTATGGCTTCAATAAATACATCGAAATTTGTTATTGAAAAAATATCGATTTAAAATTTTTGATACTAAGAGTTTGAAGAACATTTTTTTACATTCTCATCCTAATAAGAAAGTATTGGTTTTATTTAAATTTCACTTTGTTTTTTTAATCAAATCTCCACGTTTTGATACCCCTTAAATAAAAAAAAAACTACTTTTACGAAGGTTTTTATTTGTCTGCCTGTAGTCTATAGTCTTTAGTCTGTATTCTGTAGGCACGAAAACTTTCGAAAAATTGATTAGATTGGATACGGCTTTGGCACACGTTTTTAAAGCCTAAAAAGAAAAAACTAGTTCGTAAATCAGATGTTTTGGATGAAAATTCAAAAAGTGCGTGAATCTTCAAAATATTTGAAACCACATTTATTCAAGATTTAAAAATTCTAGATACAGTTAGTTATACTGCCGTACAAACCTAAAAGACACAAAAGTCCAATCTGACTCGAACTGAGGAAATGAAGAAAAACTTCTTGCTCAAAGAAATTTAATATCGAAGAAAATGTTGGATAATTAAGATACGTTATTTGGGTAAAAATGATGTGCTTTTTCATATTTTGCAATAAAAAATTTATTTTTTAAACAACTCCTATTAGAAAATGGACTTCGGATGTTTCACTAGTCGCGCAAAGTGAAAAATACAAAGCAAAAAGAATACAAAGTCACTTTCGGACGATGCGTTTGTCAAAGAGCTCGCGTACAACCTCAAAATACAACATCAAAACATACGTAAGGGACACTGTATTTTTAGTGGCTGTCCCGAGCTTACCCGAACAATCGCCGCTAGGTTATAGCCGAATTTAGCCGGGACTTATTTCCCGTGGATTTCGGATCAGAGTCCGAGAAAATTTACAAGGCTAAAAGATACGTAAGGGCAATCGATTCTTTTCGTTTGTCAATTCACGTCGCAATCAGTCACTTTTATAACGCAAAAAAGACACAAAGTTCTTTAGATTCTTTTTCATGTGTATGCTGATGACGTATTGCCTTCCTTGTACAACTTTTAGGACACGCAAAGTGCTTTGTGTATCTTGTTCTGTTTTATTTTTCAAACTTTTTCGACTTTTCTCATCTATAACAAATAATATAGTGAAATAATAATTCATAATTAATAGATTTTATTAACACAGTTAGATATAGCTTTCTCTCACAAATTCAACGATACCAAAAACTCATTTTTCATAAAAATGTCACTTATGTATCTTTTTAGTTTGGACGACAGTATAGTACTCAGAAACTCAAGAAATTTATCCTAATGACTTTTTTCTTAAAAACAAAATTGTTAGAGTTTTAGCATTTTCATTTAGCATTTAGTTTTAGCATTTTCAAAATTAAAAAAAGAAAATGAACATTTTAATCCAAACAACGCATGATACGAAAAACAGTCACGAGAAGAAAGATGCTGATTTTTGAAAGCCCTACAAGATTATCATAACAACTTTCTTAATTTGGTCAAAATTTTGAAAATTGAAAATTTGATCATTTCAAAAAAAAGGAAAAATTCCAAAATTCATTTTTTTTTTAAACAACTATTTAAGATACGAAAAAAAACGAATAAGCTAAAATTGCGCGTCCTGCAAATATCTACAAAAATTGGTTATGAATCAGACGATTTTTCACTAGAACATCATTAAAAATGCCTCTCATAACGAATTGGCGAGTATATATAGTATCAAATAGAGGCTGTTATTACTATTATTTTATATACGCGTATGCCTATGCTCATTTTGTCATCTTCGAAATTGTGTAAATGGAAAAATTTAGTTAGAACGGATTGATATATGGATACCACATCTAGATATTCACGTAATACGGCTATAGATATACGTTTAGATCCTGACTCTGAAAGGCAAGAAAAAATTCCTCTGCAGGCAAAAATCGCAGATAATTTTAGTGAAAATTAGATGAATCTGCTAAGCTTTTGGAATAATATTATGTTTTTTATGGCCCGAGTAAAAATGCTTCGACTTGAGTTCGACTTGGCTATGTATTGAGTTCATCTCAAAGACATCGATAGCTGGCTGTTACTCAAAACTGAGTCGTGACATAGGCCTTCGTCTTACTTTTATGTCCACGATAGGTACAACGGCGTTTACTTGTCTTAACTCGAGCCTTGTCTTGGCCAAGACGATGGCTGAGATTATCGAACCTTTTTTAGCTCATAAATGAG
>NC_046665.1:63512866-63523945 GCF_010883055.1 Belonocnema kinseyi
CAAATATACAAGATTTTTTATCCATTACAAATGATCAACTTTTATGACTGTTAGAATTACTTTTTTCAGGGAAGGTATAAGCTCAAAGATATAAACCGCACGTGTTGGAGTCATACAAATTCGACTCAAGAGATAAATTTATGTTTTCAAGGCAGAAAAGCTTTTCTCCAACACATAAATTAAAGTCTGGCTCCGTCTCCAAACTGAGACATGCTCAGGTCGACATTTTCGACCACAGCCTGTCTTTATTGGGGGCAATTCAAGTCGAACTCAAGTCGAAGAATTTTTCTTCGGAGGTCTAACGTTTTTTCTTAAGGTCGATGCAATTCATACAACCTCTATATAGTCTAGAAAAATGGATTTCATATAAATAAAATCCTTAAAATCATAATCAAGCATCATTCAATATTTTTCACTCGCAAAAAAACCAAGTAACAGACCGCTACAAAATTGTTAATTTATTAACTCTATGATTTTAAATTTGCAATTCATTTAATTACGGATACTTAAAATTTTCTAATTTTTAAAAATTAATTATGTTTTCTTTAATTTCAAGTTTTTTAAAGTTTAGAGGTACCAATTTCAAGTTCTCACATTTTATACATTAAAAGCTTAAGTTATGGGAATTTGAAATTATTTCAAAAGCTTTTAAAGGTTTATTTTTTTTTAATACCAAACATTTTCTTCTTCTTAAGGTGATCCAAGGGATTTCAATCTTGAGGCATTGAAATGTTACATAACTTATGAGGGCTTAGACATGGTGGTGTTGGTAAATCCTTTTACAGAAAACCCATCAAATATACGTTATGTTGCACTCAAGACATCAAGCAAACGGTAAAAGTGATATCAAAATTGTGGAAGTAAGTCTTGTCCCAAATTGGTGGGATTGATTGCCACAGTCCACTCAGAATCAACAAGACAAATAATGATATTTGGGTTATAAGTTTCGGAATGAAATTATGATTAACTAAACATTATTTTTGTTTATAGCGTAATGTAATATAAAGATAGAATTTTGAGAAAATCCATTTCTCTTGCTTTTTCTGTAACTAAGAATTCTAAGCATTTCTTCAAGACAAAAATAAAACGAAATGATCATAGTTAAGTCTTTTAGTTTTGCTATCGAAATTAAAATTTTTTTTAATAGATCATGTTTTTAGTGTTTTAAAAATGTCAAATTCTGAACGTTTAAAATTAAACAATTTTCATTGTCAAATATCACAAAAAATATCCATTAAAAATTGACAATATTTATAATCGCCGGATATAAAAACAATATTATAATCTATGAAAATATAAACATTTCGAAAGTAAGAGTTTTTTTTTAAAACTGTCTTACTAACTAGAATTAGTCACTTCCGGAATTATTTCAACCATTTCAGACATTTTTTAGAACTTTTAATTATTTATTAAAAAATTTAATAATATGGAACTTCTTGAGAACTTTACGGAGTGAAATAAATATTATTTAAAAAAATCAGTATGTCTTAAATACTTTCTAGTTTTAATATTAGAAAAAAAAATTTAGGGATTTGAATTGTACTCGATGTGAAAAAGTCAGCTTATCAGAAGACAGCGCTTTATTCGCTCCCGCACTCAAAGATGTGCACAGTCAAATTCGTAAAAAATAAATCTTTCCCCTAAACTTTAGCGGTTTCGTTTGAGACTTTTAGTTCTTGCGCTTTGCGCTCGATAACAAGTTAATTTCGCGCTTCGCGCGCCATAATTTATTCACCTCACGCTACGCGTTCGATCTTTGTACTTTCCCCACATTTCTGCACACACCTTTTAAAACTAAAGCTCAAATTAACGACAACGGCAATGTGGTGGTTGTAAATTTTCTTTTGTTAAAGCTCGTTCGGCTTTAATGAACACAATCTTATCATGAATCTGGTGCTTAGCACTCAATTTTGTGTAAAACCCGAAATCTTCTACATTATATTTAACACAATTGTATAGAATTTATATGGCAATGGTTATTGCTATTACATTTTTCGTTTTAAAATTGATATTTTGAGTTAATAACTGACCTTTTCTAGTCCAAAATTCAACTATTTGGTTAAAGATTCAAGCATTTGGTTTAAAATCCTTTTTTCTGGTAGAAAATTAATATGTTTGGTTGAAAATTTATCTTTCTGTTTGAAAATTCTAGTAATTTGTTAAATTCTCACCTTTCCCGTTCAAAATTTATACATTTATTGTTAAAATTTCATAATTTTTTGTTAAAAATAAGTCTCTTTCGCTTAAAAATTCAATTATTGTAGTGAATGTTGAACTATTCTGTTAGAAACCCCTTTTCTTGTCAAAAACTCGTCATTATTTTTAAAAATTCACTCTCTTTGTTGATTATTGAAATACTTTGTTAAAAATTTGTTGTTTTTTTCTGCTTGATTATTTAACTATTTAGTCGATAATGACACTGAACAATTGAAAATTATTTTTCTGGCTAAAATTAACAGGGTTGGTTGAAAATTAGTCCTATTGGGTTTAAAATTGATCTTTTTTGTAAAACAACTACACCAAACTCTCGCTATGCAAAAGATTGCCTACAACAATTTTTGGTCACCATTTAATTGTAATGCATAATATTGCGCAATATACTTGACTGAATACTCGGGCACTGCCACAGTTTTAGCATAGCCGTGAAGTGAGAACGTGGCGACCGAATTCGATTGTAACATAATTGGACATAAAGTCTTTAGAATTTAAAGCGTTTCATACTTATTTTAATATATCAACATTGGTATTTAATAAAATATATATTGATGCGTGTATGGCTGAAAAAATTAATTATCATATATTATAAACATTGATTGCTCGATATTTAAAACAATGGCGTGGCTGATCCTGTAGCAGTTTAGGATGATTTTAAAATTCATTGATTAAACATAATTAATACATTTCAACATCCTCATCGCATACAAGTGAAGCGTCATGATTTGGAAAAGTAATAAAAACTAAGTTATGAAATTAGTTGTCTTCCTTAATGTGTTTCAGACAAGAGAAGGAGATTTAACAGAGATTGGGTGATTTGACACGAGTATTATTTATACATAGTCGAAGTTTCGTAAATGATATACAACAATACAATTTTATTTCCTACAATTTTTTCAAAGAACGGATATAACGGATAATGGAAAATGTCCAATTGTGAGTATAAATACTAGTATCCTTCATGTTACTATAATGCTTTTTGTTTTAAATAACCTTAACTTTTCACTAATGACATGAATAAAATATGCTTTAGAAAAAGGATCACAGTGCTGCCTATTTATTCAATAGACTTTTTTTCTCTGTGGGGAACTTGTTTTTCATAATAAAATAATAACGTTACTCTTTGATTTAAACTATAGGAATTTCATGTTTAAAACTTAGTACACTGAGAAAAAAACTGTTCAATCAAAAGTACTATTGTTATTGAACTCCGCATTATTGAAATAAATTATATAACAGAAAAAACTAAACATAGAGTTTTTTCGTATTTTCTGTTGCTGATTCTACATGTTTTACCGAAATTTGCCTCTTACCTGTAAACAATTTTAAATTTTGTTTTTTTCTATGTTGTTTTAAATCTGGTGTCCCTATTTATAGCTCGAATTCACTCCTACTTTTCCGTTTTCCCATTGGCATGTTTTCCCAATGGCATGTAAAATTTAACAACGGGAAGTTTTACATGGAACAAAATTGAACTTCAGTTTTTTCTGTGATATAAGCAATCCAATGTATTTTGCTTTGCGTAAAATAATTCGTGTGTTTTAATGCAAAATATAGTACTGTAGATTGCAGGATTGATAATTATATGAAGGTACTCTAGATAAAGTTGTGTAGTATATTGTAGTAGTAGATTGTGTTAATGAGAAAATATTTGCCAACGCACAATAAACCTACTTGTGTTTGAACATTAACGAATACTTTCAGTGGGGTTAATAGCCGAATGATTACAAAACTCGACGCATGAGAACGTTTTTTCCTCTGTTCCTAATAAGTAATGAGTATAAACAGATTTTATGGTCTATGAAATGTTTTTAATTTTAACAGTTTGTTCAGGATTGATAGATCTTGCATTGCCTCTACGACGTAGTATACACACATTCACAATTCTACAATTTCGAAAGTTTTTGTGGCTCATCATTCGTCGGAGTAAAAAGACAGTGCTTAATTCAAATAGCAGTGAATATTCATCAGATTTATTATTCTCAATTTACGAGCCCAATCTTGAAAAAATGAAGCGTCTTGTCACGAATTTATTTCTCGCAATCGTATTTTATTTTAATTTGCGTGGTAAGTATGTCAGCTATACTATACTTATCAATGCAAGTATTTCCGATAAAAAATTTCGCGCCACAAAACTGTTGGAGTTATATCAGGTGCTACTCCCTGGGGCTACTGAAAAATGTTACGCTAGCTAATTAAGAAAAATATCATATGGGGGGGGGGGGTAGTGTAACACAGGAGTTAAATCTTTAGTGATGTGCAATTTAAAGTTGTGAACATAGATCCATTCGTCTTTAAATGCGCTCATATGCATTATAAATTTTTTTGAAAATCTTTAAAATTACTCAAGATATGGAGGTAACAAAATTTTACGAATTTAGAGATATTATTGGATAGTGGATCGGCAACAAGTGCCCACGAGGGTCTTGATTACGTTTTTTTGTTAATTTTGAAAGTGGCTCATATGAGCGCATTTGAAACCCCATAGGAAAGTCACTTCATCAATGCAGATTGAAAACTTTTTATTTTGTTGGTCGTTACTTCTTAAAATTGTATGACCACCATATCTTCGGCAATTTTCCAGTTTTCAGAAAAAAATTACGGCGCATATGAGCGCATTTGAAGACAAATGAATCCATGTCCGTAACATTATATTGCATATCACTCTTGAAGATTTAACACCTGCGTGACAATCCCCCCCCCCCCTCTCAATTTGATATCTTGGTTAATTAGCTAGGACACAATTGTTTAGTGGTGGTGCATTTGAGCGCATTTGAAGTTATGACAGATAGCTATGACGAATTTGAAAAGATATTATTCTTTTAGGAACATAATCCTTATCAAGCCTTCTCATGCAATTTTATTACACATTTTTTGTAATCATATGTTGGGTTAAAAACGTACTTCCAAATTTGAGCAACTTTAAGAGATATTCAGAAATTTTAAAACGATTCGAAAATAAATTAAAATTTCAAAGATTTTTAAAGAATTTTGTAAGGTTTCACAAAAATGAAAAAAATTGTTTCAGGTTCCTACGAATAATTAAAATAATTTTTTATTGCGAAAAATAAATTTTAAATTAAATATTAAAATAATAATTTAAAAGAAATCTTCGTGAATGCAGTCGAGGCGTAGCCACTTCGAATTCAATAGATTATGCAAGTAAGATTTCACTTCTGCCTCGTGAGCCAACAACAATTTCTTATTTTTGCGAAAATAAGGTTTATGGAATGCATTCCTTTACAATGTAAAAGCCGATAAAAACAATAGATGAACAAAAAACGAATATACTCGTATACTCGTATGCACGAAGTACAAATCACACACTCTCAGACAATGGCCTTTAATTTACATTGAAAGCTATACATAAAAAATAAAGTAAGCAATAAGTGGATTTTTCAGAAATTCAGTTGAAAATTTTATCTTTGAAAAATCCAAGAAGTTTTCGAATTTTTTGTTGTAATATTTCTCTAAAACTGCGATCTTTTACGAATAATTAAGGAAATACACCTAAATAGCATTTAAACCACGAAAGTTATACAGATTAAAAAAAGGACAAAATTTTCAAATTCAAATATCTCCAAAGTTTTTAGAATTTTTTCAATATTATTTAAGGATTTTGCTTTCAACACACTAGAGAACGGGTGGGACAATTTTTATCCAAATTACTAACAATAGCTGGAATTCTTGAGATAATTAATGATTCTAAAACATTTTATTTTCGATCACGACTGATATGGCGACACCAACGCCCCTGGGTACTTTTGGTTTCTGATGTTAATGGTTTCGACCAGGTAGATTTAAATAAATAAAGATGTCACATCTTTTCAAACAGCTGGTCAGTTTGTAATAATAACATTACAAATTTATGTAATAATAAATACTACACATTTGATGAAAAAAGATGTATATTTTGAATGAAAAAGGATTCTCGGTCCTCCATAGCTGAATGGTAGAGCATTTGATCAGAACTCAGTCTACGTGATGTTAGAATGCCACCGGAGCTAGATAATATTTTTTCTCAAATTGAGTAATATTCATTATTACATTAAATTGTAAAATTATTATTACAAACTGACGAGTTAATCCAAAAAATATTAACATCTTTGTTTATTTAATCCTACTTGTTCAAATCCATTAACAGCAGAAACTAAAATTCTTTGGATGATTTGACATGGAATTGAACTTTTGAGATTTTCGAAGTTCAATTCTTACTTCAAAATGATTGATTTGCAAAAGCTACCTTTTTAATCACAATAATCCTTATTTGATGTGCAGGATCAAATTCTGAGGGAATTGATGGAGCTGGTTCATTGACGCCAAGTTCGCATGACAATAAACCACCGTCCAGAACGGCACCACTCATTATCCATTATAAGGGAAAGGACATTCAGGTACCTTTTCACATAAAGTACGGCCGTCCTATGCGAAAAGAGTGTAAGGTTTTAGGCAAACATCGTTGTGTACCACTCAACTATCAAAAACCAGTTATGCACTTTATAACCCGTTCTCTTATGTATAAAGGCATGAGATATTGCGTGGTATGTGAAACAGGAATGGGAGAAGTTTTGGGAGCAAAGCTTCCACCTATCTACGATGATAAACCATATACAGGTAAAAAATATGTTTAGAATTAAATTTTTTCTAAAAAAAGATCTACTCACTTCGCTTCACTGGGAATCGAAGCACAGAACTTCGGATTGCCGGTCGGGTGCTTTCCTATTAAGCTATTAGAGATCGAAAGAAGAATCTTTTTTTCAGAAATATACGCTATCTCAAGCCAGATACTGCATTTGTGATACGAGTAATTTAAAGGAATCTGTATTATCATCAGAGACAGTTACCTTCGATCAGTGCTGATATCATTCAACAATGCATGAAATCAGAAGTCGACACTATCGTTGAAGTTAACTCTTCAATTAAAAGAAAAGTACTTAACGTAAATTCTGACTAGATGGCAAATAAATTAAGACAATTTTTTAAATTAAAATTTTCCTAAAAATAGATATACTTACACCAGGATTGAGATAGCGTGTATTTCTAAAAAAAGATTCTTCTTCCGATTTCTCTAGTAGCCTAATGGAAAAGCACTCGACCGGCAATCGAAAGTCCTGTGGTTCGATTCCCAGTTGAGCGTGATTTTATTTAGTAAGCTCACCAAATTCGTCTAGATTTTAGAAGAATCTTTTAAGAATATTTCCGGCTTTATGACAGTCCTTTGAGTCCTTAGAATTTTGACCTAAGAATCTATAGATTTCCTTTCACACTTTAAGCTTTCTCTACAAATATAGTGACACTAAATCGTTCCATATCTAACATAAGGTTATTCAAAAGTTTTCATTTTTTTATTGTGAAAACTAATAAATGTCATATTTACAAGTTAAAAATTCAACTGTTTTGCGAATATTCTTCTTTTTATTTGGAAATGTCAACAATTTGGTTATGATTTTTTTCTTTTTTTGAATGCAAAATGTTTTAGCTGAAAAATTCAACAATTGTGTTCCAAATTCGTATTTTTTGGGTGAAAATTTAACTTTTTAAACTAAAAGTTAGGATATTTTATTTTAACTAGAGCCACTAGCGCTACCTAGGAGCTAGTAAACTCTTTTATAGACAATTTTTAGAACTGAATTTGCACTTACAATATTTTGAAAGGTTTTTTTGGAGAACCTAATTGGATAAGTTTAATTTTATTAATATTCGATGGATTTAAACAAAATCTAACTTATTTTAGTGGATTTTTTCGATTTTCAAATTAAACGATTTGAATGGATTTTAAGGTATTTCAAAGAATTTTAAGAGATTTTAAAAGTTGTAAGCGACTTTAAAAAGTTTTATAGGATTTGAAAGATCTCAAGTTATTTTTAGATAAATTTTGAAAATAAATTAAATTAACTTTCAGGAGATTCCTAGCAGGATATATACTGCGCGGGAATTTAAGAAAGAAGATTTTTTAAATTTAAGAAATTCAATAAATCGTCTGGGAATTGAAAAAAAATATCCGGGAATATCCGACAATTATACTTGATTTTATTTTTTATATGCCGAGTGCACTTTATTACCCCATAATTTATCATTTTTGATCGTCCCTTTGAACTCCTTATGCTACTTTTTTATACTTAAAGTTTAAATTCTTTAAAATTATTACAAAACTAAAAAATATATTTTTCAAATAAATTATAATAGGGCAATCAAGAACATTTTTCTGTTGCAACCCACCATGCGTTGTATGTATGTATAATTCTATCGTGAAAGTGGCCTTTTACTTACAAACAAGAAAAATTTTAATGATTTTAAATATTTCGAAGGATTTAAGCCTCGCTTTTAAAATAAATAAGTTGAATTTTATTTATTTTGAAGAACTTAAAATTATTTCTACTTATTGTAATAAATGTTTATATTTTCCAAAGGAAATATTTCAAAGTGTTTTAAGGTATTTTAAAGGATTTCAATAAATTAAAAAAAAAAGAAACGTCAACATATTTATTCGAATCTTTCTTTACTTTTTGTAAAGAAATTTGGCAATTGAATTAGATTAGAAGAAATTTACAAGGATTTTTAGCGATTCTAAATGTTTTAATGGATTTTAGGGTATTTCAAATAATTTCAAAAGACTTGAAGGATTTGATTGATTTGAACAATTTTTTCGCAGGATTTTAATGAATTAGTTTAATTTAGCTTATATCCAAGGTATTTCAAATAAGTTCTACAGAACTAAATTGTAAATGGAATGAAATTTCAGGGTATTTATAGTACAGTAAACTTCCTTCTATTTTAACGCTTGCCTATTCGATAGGTCACCCTATCGAAATCCGCTATACTCGCTTATTCGAAATTGCGCAGTTCCGTCACCTTCCACCGGAGCACCTGTACGGGGCGTCAGAATTGGAATAGGGAATAAAAAGAGAGGGGGAATCGAGAAAGTCGACTTGTCTTTTACTAAGAATTGCGACTGTTTTTACTTATCTTTAATGTGTTTACATTAGAAAAGGATTAATCCACCAATCGCCACCCTTAGAAAACGACTGATCGACATTCTCTATTCTCTCTCTCTCTCTCTCTCTCTTTAATTTCCTATTTCACTTCTGAGGGACGTAGCTAGCGGTCCAGTACTATATTTCGACGAGCAGTATGGTCACGCCCTCGTCAGTAGTTTACGAATTAAAAAAAGAGGCCCGAAGAGCGGGAATCCCCCGTAGGTTTAAAATGAGGTTTTTAGCATGACGTCATTGGAATGCAGTAGGAATCAGAAGATTATTTATCATAGTGTGCTAAGCTCGAGTTGATAGTGACTTGAGAGAATTAAAAGACGCCTTCTGGAATAATTTTAATAAAACAATAAATATTTGCGATCATGTTGAAAGAATAATTCTGGAAGGTGATATGTGTGCATAAGTGGGCACCCAAGATCAGGATACGGAAAGAGTACTAAGTCATTTTAGGGATTCAAGAACAAATTAGAACGGAAACAGATTAGTTTACTTGAGCTTTAAAAAGGACTTGTTTATTACAAATAATTAGATTAGGCATACAATGATCCACGTATACACTTAGCGTAAAGGAAATAGACAAAGCAAAGTTGACTTTATTGTGGCAGATGAAAGATTAAGAGAGGTAGTGAAAGATACGAGGGTCATGAGAGGTTCTGAATGAAAAGCTGATCATTACCTTCTGGTCTCTGCAATAAACTTAGATGAGAGATGGAGAAGAAAGAAAACCAAAAAGATTAAGCAAACGCGAATCAAGAATAAAAATTTATGGAAAGCGGAAGTGCGAATAGATTTTCAGAATAAAATAAACGATAGGATAGAGCAAATAGCTTAGAAGGCGCTAATAGAAAATAAAAATATAGAAGGCACATCGGCTATGATCAAGGATGTCATTGTGTGGAGTGCGGCAGAAGTGTGTGGTACTGAAGTTATAGGAAGAACGTCTGGTGATGCATTGTGAAACGATGAAATTCAGGCAGCCTAAAAAGAAAAGAAAGAAGTTTATAAACCGCAGGTCTTAGCGATTAGGAGAGAAATGGGCTTTAAAATGAGTACGGACCCATAAAGAGGAACATTAAACTACTATTCAAGGAAAGTAAAGATAAAATGATAAAAGAAGAAGAGAAAAAATACAAAACGACTTTGCAGGAAGAAATAAACGGCTTTATAAAAATATGAAGGGAAGTAAAAGTACAGAGTTTGACAGCACGAGAAATAGCGAAGAAAGAAGTCTATGTCACTAAAGTTAGGGATATAATAAAGAACTTAAAAAACGTTAATGATCCTGTGTAGACTGTATTAACATATATCGGGATGAGAGAAGTCCCAGATGATTAGAAAAAAGCGATTATCGTACTAATATACAAAAAAAGGGAGGCAAGAGCGACTGCAGTTATTAAAGAGGGATTAGCTTATTAAGTACTGTAAGTAGAATATACTGAAAAATACTTATTCGTAGGGTAATAACAATAACAGAAAAGAATTGGGAAGTCCAAAGTTGATTTATGCTAAGAAGATCATGTACGGATCAAATATTTAGCCTAAGACAAATCATAGAAAGAAGTTTGAGAGAAGGTAAAAAGTTTCCTGGGCATTTGTTGACCTAGAAAAAGCATTTGACAAGGTTGATGGGAGTAAACTTTGAGAAGTCTTGAGAGAATACGGACATTAGTTGCGATACTTGTTTGATATTATGCAAGGTGTTAGACAGGGATGCATTATGTCCTCATAGTACTTGCAAAAAGTGACGGAGAGGTAAATCAGGAGTTAGACAAGCACATACCAGGTGTATACATATGAAACCGGTATTTTTTCAAGAAAAAAACACATTTATTTCAAGAGAATGATAACAAATATTTTATTCAAAGTATGCGCC